>NW_027052726.1:0-60131 GCF_011386835.1 Chrysemys picta bellii
GTCTCACTCTGGACTGGATGGAGGGACGGGGTGTGTGTTCTCCACTCAGCCACTGACTGGACTCTAGTCTGAGTTCACACTCATCCTGCTGGTCCTTCCTGGCCCTGAGCTCTCTGGCCTGGGGGCAAGGGCCCATCATGACAGCAGCACTGCTGCCCCCTCCTGCCGCTTGGTGGCTGGCCGGGCCCTATTCTCCCCGAGGGCTGGGTCTGTGCCATCACACGGCATCTTCTCCTTCCTGGATGAGGAGAAGAGTCTGCGGCACCGCAACTCCCCGCCCCCGGAGCGAGCCCAGCCGCCTGCTCCCGGCCTGGGACAGATGGAGCCTGCAGGCCCAGGGCTGGCACTAGGAGACTGCAGCCTGCATGTGGCTGGGGCACTGGAGCCCATCCTGCGCTGGAGCCCTGAGGCCAGCCTGGTTCCCCTCAGTTAATGGCCAGGGTTCTGCTGGGGTCAGCAGCCCTTCTACATCTCCCAGTGTGCAGTGGGACCTGGCCCGGGCTCACCTCAGGGTGGAGTGGCAGCCACTGGGCCCAGCACCCTCCATCAGCCAGTACTTGACCCAGGCCAGCGCTGCTGCAGTTCCAGGGGAGCCCACAGCTACCCGCTGTATCAGCTACAGGCCGCTGCTGCTCACTCCAAGGCCCTGCATTGCTCCAGGGACAGCAGGGCCCAGTCCAGCAGCCTCCGCTGGTAGGAGGTGGGGATGAGGGCAGGATGCTGGGGCAGGACTACCCCAGCCCCCTCCCCTCCACACACACGAGGGCCCATGGCCCTTCCTTGCTGCTCCCTTCACTTGCCCTCTGCCTGCCTCATGGAGGGCCACGGGGTGAAGCTGGCAGCCAGGGCCCTACACCCTTCCCCCATGGCCCTATGCCTGCACGCTCCGTGCTGGGTGCCAGGGCTCAGCTCCCGGCCAGGTGCTGCTGCATGATCCACTCAGGTGAGGGGGGGTTCCCAAGAGGAGGTGCCCCCAGGCCCTTCTAGGTCCAACCCCAGCTTCTGCCAGCTTCTCTTCCCCTGGATCGCCACCTGGGGTCCTGAACACCGCACTGAGTCCAGAACCTGGGAGTCCTGTGTCCCCGCACCCAGGCTGAGTGCTTTGGTGAAAACACTGCCCCTCCCTCCTCCCCTACATGCACTGTGTATAGGGGCAGTGTCATTTCTAGGGTTAGCATATTTCAACAATCAAAAAAAGAGGACACTGGGTGCTGCCCTAGCCCTGCCCCAGCCCCGCCCCCTCCCACTTCCCGCCCCCCTCAGAATCCCCCTACCTGTCCCCTGACTGCACTCTCCTGAGACCGCCCCCCACACTAACTTCCCCCAGGACCCCACCCCTATCTAAGTCTCCCTGCTCCCTGTCCCCTGACTGCCCCAACCGCTCTCTACACCCCCTTCTCCCGACAGCCCCCCTGAGAACCTCCGACCAATCTAACGCCCCCGTTCCCTGTCCCTTGCCTGCCCCAACCGCTCTCTACACCCCCTTCTCCTGACAGCCCCCCCAGAACCTCCGACCAATCTAACCCCCCCGTTCCCTGTCCCTTGCCTGCCCCCTGCCCCAGGCCGAGGGAGAGCTGCGAGCTCCACGTGCAGCCAAACACAGCCGCGCTGCTCTGCGGGGTAGAAGGGAGCAGGGGAGGGGGAGGGACTCTGGCTGCTAGAGACCCCAGTGGCTGCGAGTGGCTTTCAATCAGGCACAGCCGTCCAATCAGCCGCGCCGCACTCTGCATGAGGGGAAGGGGGAAATCCCGGACATTTCTACCTTATTAGAAATCCCTCCCGGACGGCCATTTCAAGCTAAAAAAGCCGGACATGTCCGGGGAAACCCGGACGGATGGTCACCCTACCCAATGGGAGCGGAAGGTGGTGGTCAATGGGGAGAGGTTCCTGGGGTGGCGAGACCCTGGGACAGAGAGAACTGTTGTCAGGCCCCGAGTGGTGCAGCCGCAGATGCTGAGGGGCTGTGTGACCTGGGTGAAGGTCCCCGGGCTGACGGCCCTCGCCCTGCCTATGGCCCAGATCCCTGTGCAGACACAAGAGGGGTCGGGCTGGCTGGTAGCTGGGGGTTCTCCAGGATATCGGCTGTGAGGTCTTGTTGGGGGATGACTGTGTCTTTGTGGGACAGAATCCAGGCCCTGCTCCTGTAACGGCCGAGGATTTGAATTGGAATCCAGGGAACCAATTGGCTAAGATGGAAATGGTCAGTGAAAATGCAAATGACCTGGCTGGCAGGGGGGGAGGAGCTCCTAGGATCAGGATACCTGCCTACCTGTAACCAGACCCCTGGGGCTGAGTGAGACCAAGAGATGCTAACCCCAACCCTAACCTAACCTGAGCCCCCTGCACACCAGAGAGGGGGCTCACGCTGGCTCTGACGCTGTGACCAAAATAGCGAGCTCGCTGCCTACCCCCACTACCGCCCGGGCAGCGCTGAGCATGGTGGGAGCTGAGACCCCAGCTGAGTGGGGGGACACCCAGGCAGAGCAGGTCGGCTGCTAATCAGGTTTGCCTGGTCCACACATGCTGCTGGGAAGTAATCTCCACAGCAGGGAGGGGGCTACCAGGGACAGGGCTCAGCGGGGCTGTGACCCCAGGCCCAGCCAGCGAGAGGCAGGGGCGGCTCTATGTTTTTTGCCGCCCCAAGCATGGCAGGCAAGTGGCTTTCGGCCTGCGGGAGGTCTGCTGGTAACGCGGATTCGGCAGCATGCCTGCGGGAGGTTCACCAGTCCCGCGGCTAGCCGCCGCCGAATTGCTGCCAAAGCCGCGGGACTGGCGGACCCCCTGCAGGCATTCCGCCGAACTGCTGCCCTCACGGTGACTGGCAGGCCGCCCCCCCGTGGCTTGCCGCCCCAGGCACGTGCTTGGTGCGCTGGTGCCTGGAGCTGCCCCTGGCGAGAGGGAACAGGTCCCACTCCCTCCCCCAGCAGCTGAATTCCAGACTGAGCTGCAGAAGGATCCCTTCTAAGGGAACTTGCTGGCCACAGCGCTGCAAAAGCCCTTGGGGAAGGCTGCAGGGACAGATTCCTGTGGGAGAAGGAATTCCTGTACCGGGAATGGGCTCCCCAAGAGGAAGTAGAGCTGTGGGGAATCAACTGGTGGTGCCCCAGAAGTATCGCCGCAGGCTATTGTACCTGGCCCACGATGCCCCTCTCTCAGGACACCAGGGGATCCAGTGCCCCAGACAGCAGCTGCTGCAGAACTTTTACTGGCCCAGACTGTGACGCAGTCCAGCAGTACTGCAGGCCCTGCGACCCCTGCGAGAGGGTGGGGAGGGCCCGGGATAAGAGTGAAACTCCCCTGAGACCCCTGCCCTTCATAGAGGAACCTTTCCAGAAGGCTCCATAGTGGAGCCCCTCAGCAAGGCGACCGGGTCAGGGAAGGAATACATCCAGGTGGTAATGGATTTCGCCACCCGCTGCCCAGAGGCGGTGGCTCTGTCCTTCACTGAGGCAGACACCATGCCAGATGTGCTGCTGACCATCTTCAGCAGGAGGCGGGTCCCCAGCGAGGTCCTTACAGATTTCATGTCAGCCCTGCTCAGGGGCTTTTGGGAGAAATGTGGGGTCTGGCCCACCTGGGCCTCTGCATATCACCCTCAGTCCAACAGGCTGGTGGAGAGATTCTATGGGACCCCAGGAAAGTGGAAGCCATGTGAGCTTCTTGCCCTGAAGACAGTCTGCTCACATGCGTCTGACGAAGTGGGTATTCACCCACAAAAGCTTATGCTCCGCTACGTCTGTTAGTCTATAAGGTGCCGCTGGACTCTTTGTTGCTTTTTACAGATCCAGACTAACACGGCTACCCCTCTGATACTGCTCACAGAGAGGAGACTTCACCAGAGTCCTGACTGGCTTCGTAGGGAGCAGTTCCAGAGCATCGCCGGGGGACTCCGCGACACATAGGCCATTCTGGTGAGCTAAGCATCCAGCCAAGCTTGACTGAACCCCATTTTCAGGCTGTGTCTGTCTGTCTCTTAGTCTGACCCCAAGTAACTACTTAGTCAGTTCCCAACTAAGAGAGCCCCAGCGCTTCTTCCAGAGCTCACACTTACCCCCCTTCCAGTCTTTTGCTCTCAGCTTCCCTGATGAGAGGACAGGAAATTCCTGAGTCATTGGAATTGGTATTGTCTCTCTTGCCCCCTTGTTGATGTGAGTCAGTTTCAACCAGTTCTTAGTGATTCTTCATTCCATCCACTGAGGAAGGCAACGCACACACCTATAGCTCTTTGTTGGTCCTGAGAGCAAATGTAGCCCTTCCCCACCCCACCAGGTATCCATGAAAAATATAAGGGAAACTGAGGTACTGTCACGGAGTTACCGGGCAATGCTTTGGAACTACTCCCTACGAAGCCAGTCAGGACTCTGGGGGAGCCTCCTCTCTCGGTGAGCATAGTGTCTCCAGGGCAAAAAGCTTACACGGCTTCGACCTTCCTGGGTCTGACCTCGGAGCATTCAGCATCCCCTTCCACACCGTGCGCTTCCTGCAGCAAGTCCGCACAGATGGGGCTCCTGGGAAAGCCAGAGGGCCCTGCACCCCAACTCCGCAGTCAGACGTGACTCTCAGCCAGCCAGTAAAACAGAAGGTTTATTAGACAACAGGAACACAGTCTAAAACAGAGCTTGTAGGTACAGGAAACAGGACCCCTAAGTCAGGTCCATCTTGGGGCAGGGAGGCCAGAGGCCTGTCTGGGCCCCCCTCCATTTCCCCAGTCTGCTCCGAACTGAAACTCTCCAGCCTCTCCTCTGGCCTTTGCCTCTTTCCCGGGCCAGGAGGTCACCTGATCTCTTTGTTCTCCAACACCTTCAGTTGGCACCTTCGCAGATGAGGGGCCCAGGCCATCAGTTGCCAGGAGACAGAGTGTCGGCCATTCTCTGTGCAGACGGCATCACACTGGCCCTCTAAGGCTCTGCAACAATCACACACCCTTATCCCACCACCTAGATACTTAAGAAAGGCATAGGGGAAACTGAGGCACCCACACAGTATTCAGAGAAAACATTAAGAACATTCCCACTTCGTCACAGGTACCAATAGGACTCATAAAAATATTACAGAAAATTCCCACTTTGTTACCAACCAGAGCCCTTGCTGGAGATGGGGGAAAGGGATCTCTGGTAAGCTTATTAGCATGTATGTAAGTGTTTTCTCCGTAATGCTTTCACCTTAAGAATCAATGTCCTTGCTTAGAAAGAGTTGTGTGGTACCTGGGGAACTCACAGTGTAGGCAGGGAGCTGTGCAGCCTGGAAAACCCCAGTCAGGAGACAGAGAGACTGTGACAGGGAGTATGTGTTTGTGTGTGTGCACTGTGGGGGGATGTGATGAAGTGGGGAATTTTCTTAATGGTTTGCATGAATACTGTGTGTGTCTGTTTCCCCTGAGTGCTGCGTGTTTAAGCAGGTGGTGGAAGAGGGGGGTTGTTGTTTCCGAGGACCAGGTGTGACCTCACCCAGACAATGCCTGGAGACTGAGTAACCTAGCAACTGGTGATTGGGAGGCCCACCCCATCTTGCCACTGGTTCTGGCCAGGGCTAAGGAGAGAGGACCCTGGCAACCTGACCAACCAGTTTCAGCCAGTGGGGGAACAAAGAATGGAAGAGAGAGGGCCCAAATGATCTGGATTTCTTGGGACCCAAGACAAAGGATGGAGGAGGGGCTATTGGGGAAGGTGCTATAGGGTGGTTGGTTGGAAGGAGGGGGCTTCTGGACTGGGGACAAAGTGCAGCCTGAGCACCTGGATGCAGCATAGACCCAGATGGATGGTGCTGAGAGTTTCTAGGCCTGAGGGTCCCGAGAGCTTCCTGTGCTGTGCTCAGACATTCAATAAACCTTCTGTTTTACACTGGCTGAGAGTGACTGCAGTCTAGAGATCAGGTGCTAGTTCCCTCTGGGTGTGGAGGCCCTGGGGGTCCAGAGTGAGAGGGCCCACGGTGAGAGACAGGCGTGCAGAAAGCTCAGAGATGAGGTCCCAGGAGGCGGCAGGGCCAAAGGGCCTAACCCCAAAGAGAGAGTGAAACCTTCATGAAGGGCTTTCATGCTGAAGGGAGTTACTCCCAGGGACCATACAGAGCCGAGAGGGCATGGGCCTGTGAGTCTGTGACAGGGGGTAAGTCTGTCCACATGTGTGGGCACTGTGAGTGTGTGGGGTACATGTGTGTACACTGTGCATGTGCACTGTGGGGGGGATGTGTGTGTGCACTGTGTGCACATGTGGGGGGGGTGTGTGGGGGGTGTGTGTGTGTGGGTACATGTGTGTACACTGTGTGTGTGCACATGTGGGCGGGACGTGTATGTGCACTGTGTGTGGGGAGGTGCATGTGTGTACACTCTGTGTGTGCACATGTGGGGGGAAGTGCGTATGCACTGTGGTGGGGGTATGTGTGTGTGCTCTGCACAGGGATTCACATGTGTGTGCGCTGAGAGTAGAATTTACTGAGGGGAAGCTGTCTCTCTTTGAGAAAGGAACCTTCGTGGGTGTGGAGCAAAGCTGGACAAGCCTCTGAGACCCCCAAGGGAAGAACCAGCTCCTCCAGAGCCGTTCATTTTAAAATCATCTGGTGATCTTGGGGGTCTGGCTCCTGAGGGAGGAGGCTGGTGCTGCGGCAGGGACAGGAGGCAGTGAGCTCCGAGTGCTGAGCGCCCCGGGGTCTCATCTCTCTTGCGGCGCCGGATTCCCTAGTCCAGCCTCTGGCACTGCCCCCACCCCCCACGCCGTGGTCGGCAGCAAGGCCTCCCCACACTGAGCAGAGCTTTGAACTGGGCCCTCTGTCCCCTGGGGCTTGAGGAAGGGATGGTGCCTGGCACCTGCTGCTGCTCAGATGGGCTGCGGCATGCCAGAGTGCTTGGCTGTGATTGATACCATGCTGGGGCAGATGCCCTCAGCAGCAGGATGGTCCAGTGGAGGGGCGTTCTCCCAGTGCTTCCCTCTTCCCACCAGCAGCACCCTGGTCTGGCCGAGCTTCCCCTTAGCCAGCATCTCTGCAGGTACTGATGTCATAAGAACATAAGAACGGCTGTACCGGGTCAGACCAAAGGTCCATCTAGCCCAGTATCCTGTCTACCGACAGTGGCCAATGCCAGGTGCCCCAGAGGGAGTGGACCTAACAGGCAATGATCAAGTGATTTCTCTCCTGCCATCCATCTCCCCCTCTGACAGACAGAGGCTAGGGACACCATTCCTTACCCGTCCTGGCTAATAGCCATTAATGGACTTCACCACCATGATTTTATCCAGTTCTCTTTTAAACTCTGTTATAGTCCTAGCCTTCACAACCTCCTCAGGTAAGGAGTTTCACAAGTTGACTGTGCGCTGCGTGAAGAAGAATTTCCTTGTATTTGTTTTAAACCTGCTGCCTATTAATTTCATTTGATGACCCCTAGTTCTTGTATTATGGGAATAAGTAAATAACTTTTCCTTATCCACTTTCTCCACATCACTCATGATTTTATATACCTCTATCATATCCCCCCTTAGTCTCCTCTTTTCCAAGCTGAAGAGTCCTAGCCTCTTTAATCTCTCCTCATATGGGACCCGTTCCAAACCCTTAATCATTTTAGTTGCCCTTTTCTGAACCTTTTCTAGTGCCAGTATATCTTTTTTGAGATGAGGAGACCACATCTGTACGCAGTATTCGAGATGTGGGCATACCATCGATTTATATAAGGGCAATAATATAGTCTTAGTCTTATTCTCTATCCCCTTTTTAATGATTCCTAACATCCTGTTTGCTTTTTTGACACTGAGTGGACATTTTCAGAGAACTAACCACGATGACTCCAAGATCTTTTCCCTGACTTCTTGTAGCTAAATTAGCCCCCATCATATTGTATGTATAGTTGGGGTTATTTTTTCCAATGTGCATGACTTTACATTTATCCACATTAAATTTCATTTGCCATTTTGTTGCCCAGGCACTGGGGGAAAGATGGGGGGGTGATGTCTCCCCATGACTCAGATACAGGGCTGAGTGATGTTTCCCTATGGCTCTGTACAGGGGCTCAATGCTGTTGGGAGGGGGTGACCCCTTGGGGGCACCCTGCATGAGGGCTGGGGCACGGCTCCTGAGCCATTTTGGGGGGGCTTCATTGCCCCAGCAGTGGCTGGGGCTTGCTATCACCACATGACCCCTTGTCTACAGGGAGGAGGGCCCTGCCAGGGCTGGCTCCAGCCAGGCTCAGCCCAGCTGAGCGGATCCAGGGTACACACAGAGGGCAAGGGGAGGAGAAGACTGCCCTTTGCCAGCTGACTTAGAATCCCTCGGCCTTGGAGCATGTGACCTCCTGGTGAGGGGAGGCCAGGGCACATGGGGTCACACAGCCACTTGCTTGTGAGCTCACATTCTGAACCACTCACACTGCCACACCTGTGAAGGGCCCTGTTCGTTGGCCTGGGTACAGTGGTGGCATTTTCTGTATCAATCCTTCGGTTTAAGAGTTTCTTTCTCGGGGTCTGCCTGGTCCACACAGCTCTGCTTGAGTTCAGACAGCAATGCTGGGCTGCCCTGGGGCCGGGTACCCCGGAGGGCAGACTAGATGGCCTTGGAGTCTGTGTAACACAGGCAGGAAAGAGGCGGTGACTCAACAGAGGCGCCTGGCAGCTGACGCTGAAGCAGCTAGAGGACAAGGCCCGCACTAGCTGTGCAGCTGGTGTTGGCTCAGGCGCCTGGCAGTTTATCAAACTGGTTTGACAAGGAAGGGCCCAATCCTGCCAGGGAAGGACACTGTGTGATTAAGACGGGCTTGGGGGTACCTGATGCAGATTCGGAGCCTGCTGGGGGCCTGGAGAAGAGAGGCCCAGCTAGACGGCCAACGGGGGGGGGGGGTGCATCTGCATTAGGAAAGAGGTGTGGCCTTCACTTGCCTTAGCCAACCCCTAGTGACACACTCCCGGTCGCATCCTAGAGCAGCCCAGGCAGCTGCAGCTTCCACAGCGCCTCAGGGCGAGGTGATGACTCTGGGGGGGCCTGGGCTCCGCTCAGCTTGCGACCTGGTGTAGAAACTGCAGCTGGCTGCGCCACCGTAGGATTTACCCCTCAGGATCTGAACACCCCTATTCCCCAAGGGACGACAGACATCAGTACAGGCCCTGGGTGGGTTAAAACCCTCTATTCTCTGATACTCGGCCGCAGAAGCGGGTGCTGGCTGAAGGGGCTCTTGGTCATGGGGAAGATACACCAGCATGCAGCTGGACCTGTAGAGTAATAAGGGGTGCTGTGGCAGTGGTTCTGCTTGCTCAGAGAGCGGCAGAATGGCAGGATTCCACCTGAGTCAGGTGAAGACAAAAAGTCTGAGATGGGGCAGCGATGCAGCTCGCCCTTTGAACCAGCAACCCCCCAGTACACTGACACGTACACACACCTGCAAGTGTGTGCACGCCTATACACCCCTGCATGTGTGCACACACCTTCACACTCCTTCATGTGTGCACACACCTGCATGTGAGCACACGCCTACACACCCCTGCATGTGACCATGCACCTTCACACTCCTTCATGTGTGCACACACCTGCATGTGAGCACACACCTACACACCCCTGCACGTGACCATACACCTTCACACTCCTTCATGTGTGCACACACCTGCATGTGAGTACACGCCTACACACCCCTGCATGTGACCATACACCTTCACACTCCTTCATGTGTGCACACACCTGCATGTGAGCACACACCTACACACACCTGAATGTGCGTGCATGCCTATATACACCTGCATGTGGGCACACACTCCTGCATGTGCGTGCATGCCTACACACACCTGAATATGTGCACTTGTAATGCCAAGGGACCCCAGTTGTCGGCAGGCGGGATCGAACCTGGGACCGCTGGAGCTTAAAGCATGAGCCTCTACTGCATGAGCTAAAAGCCACCTGGCTGTTAGTTAAAGCAGTAGAGCAGACTCATTAAGCTCTCTCTTTAAGTGGTCTCGGTGCCACTCGATGGGACAGACCACCACACCCAGGAGGTGTGTGGGTTACACACACACACCTACACACCCCTGCATGTGAACACACACCCGCATACATTCATGCTTATACACACATGCTCGTACACACAGTTGCCTGTGGTTGCCCACCTACGGACACACGCACAGGGGCATGCACTGCTTTCACTTTAACTTGCTCTGCTGGAACAAACCAGCCAAGCAAAGCCGATTATCTCCAGAGCCCCGTGTGTGTCTGACGCTTCCTGCCTGGCCCTGGGCCTTTCACAGTCACAGGGAGAAGTGCCAGCCCCACGCCCAGGGCTGAGGTGATCATCATTCCATGGGAGCAGGGCCAAGAGGGTTCTTACTACAGAGAGCAGCTTGAGTGCCCAGGGGAATTCCTGGGGCAGAGAGTGGGGCTAGTGGGTGCAGGGGAGCTCCCTGGACAGGTCAGGGAAGGCAGCAGTTCAGGAATCCCTGGGGAAGTCCTGACTGGGGCAGGGAGCTGGCTGAGATGATATTAGCTGTGCAGTGAACGGGAGACGCGCCGTTGCAGTGAAGTCATCGCAGATTTCTCATGCAGTCCCGGCTAATCACAGGATATATAAGAGCCACCGGAGCCTCCTACTGCCTGGGGCCTCCAGAGCAATCAGATTAACGGAGAGTGTCCGGCTGCGGGGAAAAGGGGCCCGTGGAAGCTCAGCACCAGGTAAGTGCTGTTCATTAGAAGGGGATGATGAAGATTGGATCAAGTCTCCTTTCTTCTCCTGCCCATCTCAGACTCTTTTCTGGGACCGAGTGGAGCTGGAGCAGTGATCCCTCCTGGAGGCTGGGCACCCAGGCCTGGGCAACGTGCCACACACAGGGGGTCTCCATAGCTTGGTACAATGCCAGGACCTTCCCATGCCCATAACACCTCAGCTCACCACTGGACAGAGTGCTCCCCTCCCCACAGCACGGTTTGGTTAGGATGGGCGCCTGCCGCAGTCCTGAGCTTTCAGCTTTTCTCTGTCACGGTGGCCTGGGGTGACCCACTCCCCCATGTCTACCTCAGCTCCCCCATCTGGGCAATGCAGACCAACAAGGAGGATCCTCTCCCTGGGCCATGCGGATTCCTTGGCTAATCCTCATGCGGTGTCGTGACCATGCCAGGAGCTATGTGTATGCTAAGAATCGTCACTGCCCAGGAGAGCTGAGCTCCATTCCTGGCTCTGCCACCAACTCCTTGGGTAGCCTGGACTGAGTCATTTCCCCTCTCTGGGCTCAGCTGCCCCCCGCCCTGACCTGTTACTGGTAGGTGCCGGTACTGACCCAGGCCGCCGAGCACCATGGAGCAAAGAGACCAATTTTATCAGTAAATCAGATCCCCTGGCCGCCCGCTGCCTGGGTCACCTCTTCCCTCAGGTGACATGAGTCATTGCTGACCCCCCGGGGGGGGGGGGGGGGGCAGCCACACAAGCCATGTGGATGGGCATCTCCCAGGAATCTTGCCTGGGTCTTTTTTCCCCTAGTGCCTGCTTTACCCTCAGGGTCCATCCGCGCAGAAGTTTCCGCCCAAGCTAATGCACTAACAGCAGCAGTGTGGCTGTGGCAACACACACACACACACACACACACACCTACCTACTTACCTCTTTGGCAAGTCATTGGTTTCTCTTCCCCAGGCAGGGAGGACGAACCCGTCTGACCAGGCTGGGTTGATCCGGGGCTAAGGGTGCTGGGTGACAGAGGTGGGCGGTGGCTGCGGGGTGGGACTGTCACTTCCCCCTCTGCCCGTCCAACAGGATCACAGCAAACAAAACCAGCTCAACCCGCAGGGGAAGAGTTCAGTCCAGGGCCTGGTGCATTCTGGGAGCAGGGACAGTAGAGAGAAAGGGCAGATACAGAGCAGCTCTGAACACTCTGCACACAACGGCCTGCCCTGCCCTGAAACCCCTGCTATCCCAGCCCTGAGCATCCCAGTCACCCCTCTGCCGGTGCCCCTCAATCCCACCCACAGCCCCTGCTATCCCAGCCCTGCCCCCCAGCTCTTCTAGTGCCCCTCACACCGACCCGCAGCCCCTGCTATTCCAGCCCTGAGCCCCCCAGTCACATCTCTGCTGGTGCCCCTCACTCCCGACCCGCAGCCCCAAGCTCTCTCATCCCTGTCCTGTTTTCCTCCCTCCCACCTCTGCCCCTGCTGTGCTACGGCTCCAGCGGCACAGTTTGGCCCTGCTCATTTCCCTTCAGGAGCTGCCATACCAGCACACAGAGCCTGGCGCGTGGTGAATGGGAAAGCGCCCACCTAGCCCACCGAAAACTCAGCACGTCCTTCCAGCACAGCAAACAGTCGCCGGGGCAAAGGTGGAGGGGAACAGACCAGGGCAGGGTTCCTCCTGGGTGGGGGTCTGCTGTCCCCGCCCGCCGAGGCCCCCATGGCAAATGTTGCCCCTTGCCCATCCCCTCACACCACTGGGGGCCAAGTGCTCAGAGCAGGAAATCGGGGTGAGCCCAGGACAAGGACGATGGGATTGTCCCAGGCCAGGAGGTTCAGCTGGAGTTCAAGGAGTTCTACACCGGAGGGTGTGGGTGCGGGCTGTCTTGATCAGTCTGTACGCACCGACCTGGGCAGCAGTGATTTATCCCTGGGCCCTTCAGCAGGGGTCTAGCAGCAGCCAGAGGCTGGGCTTGGAAGCTAGACAGACCCAGACTGGAAATAAGATGCAAATTACTAACATTGGCACAGCCTAGCCGGGCCACAGGGACTCCCCAGCACCAGGGATTTTCAATCCAGCCTGGCTGATTTCCGAAGATCTGCTCTAGTCCCAGCTGGAATTGTCAGGGGAAAGGTCTCCGGCCTGTGCTGGGGGAGGGGGCAGGCTAGAGGATCTCCGCAGCCCCCCTCCACTGTGAGTGTCCCTGACTGTGCTCTGGAAATCCGCAGCACCTGCCTTCCCTTAGCGAGGGCCTGGTCACTCTAGAATCTCTTCCCCCTTCCCCGCCATCCGGCATTCCAGCACCATGCCAGGGTCAGTGCTGGGGAGCCCCACCAGCCCCAGGCAGCCAGTGCTGAGCCATTCGTACCAGGCCAGAGCTCTCCTCAGGAGCCCCTTAGCCACCGAGATCCAGGGCTGACTCCCCAGGGAGCCACCCAGCCCCAGAGCCCACTTCCCATCTGGAGCCCACAGCCCAAGCTCCCTCCCCTGCCAGGGCCGGCTCCAGGCACCAGCTGAGCAAGCTGGTGCTTGGGGCGGCAGATTGTTGGAGGCGGCATTCTGCCCAATCCTAGGTCAGCATGGCCGCTTTTGTTGTTCTTGTTCTTGTTCTTGTTCTGCTCTGGCCGCCCTGTAGGGGGCGGCGGCGCGGAGAACCAGAGCAGTCCTCTTCCTTCCCGGCCCGCTGACCAGAGTGGAGCCTTCCACTCCCCCCAGCCGGTCCCCCTGCACCCGTGCTCCGGCCGCGCCACAGGTTTTTTTTTTTTTTGCTTTGCCGTTCTGGCCACCCCGTTTTTTGTTGTTGTTGTTTTTGTTTTGCTTGGGGCGGCCAAAAAGCCAGAGCCGGCCCTGTCCCCTGCAGTGAGTGGGGGCTCAGCCCCTCATGGAGACATGTCTACACTAGGTGTGAGCTGTCTCCTCTGGCTCCAAGGGCGCAGGAAACCCAACCGAGCCCGCTGACCGCCGACCCTGGCAGCAGTGCACAGACGGGCACATGGCCAAGGCTTATGCAGGGAGACCTGGTGAGCTGCAGAGCCATTGGCAGCCCAGCCCTGCTGTGCCCGCTGCCCGCATGGGTGAGAAGTACATTTGGGACCTGCTTCATGTGTGCCACCCAGGGCACAAGCTGGGGCAGCATCCCCATCTCTTGGTGTAGCCTTTCCAGGGGTCCCAGCTGCCCCTAACTGGCCCTCGTCTGTTTGCTTTCAATCAGATCTGTTCATGAACTCTCCCCTTGAATTGCATCTATCACTCCTTCAACCTCCAGGGCTTGCAGTCCCTATCTGTCACACACACATGCACACACACACACATGAACATACTCATGCATACCCCCACACAGGCTCGCACGTACACTTGTGCATGCTTACGCACATACACGTGCACAGGCACACGTGCACACACACACACACACACCTTTCTGCTTCTCTCCCCCCTTCTGTTCTTGCCTGTTTAGAGCAGGTCTGGGTTTCTCTCTTGGTCACACCTGTGGGTGCCTGTCTCCATAGCTGACAGGTCAGACAGTTGTCCTGGGTTTGATCAGCCTGCTCACCTGCACACAGGGGGACTCTCCTCACCCATCTGCCTGTGCTCTGTGGGGTTTGTAAATCCCAAACAGCCAGGTTCTCCCTCTTCACCCACCACGTCCTCTGTGGGCCACACCAGGGTTGAACTGGGGCGCCAGAACTGAAAGCAGAGCTGCTCTGACTGGAGCTCATGAGCCAGGGGTCCCTGGCTGGGGCTGGACAGCACCTGCCCCCACCCCCTGCCATGGCTACTTGGTGGCCAGGGGTAGATATTTCCCTGAAGCCCCAGGTAAGATGCTCCATCTTGCTCTGGCTTGCCTGCATTCTTCGCTCTGCAGAGACTAAGAGTCACCACCCTGAGGTGACACAGGTTCAGCTGGGTACTTCCCCCTCTGGCCTCCTGCCAATCCCCTGTGGGGGCTCACTGCATCCCATGGTGCCCTCCTGCCTCTTGAGTTACTCCGGGTGTGCAGGCAGCAGGCCTGGGGCCTCCAGAGCAACAGGAAGTGATGGGATGGGACGGGGCAGTGAGCCCGGTGGAAGAGGGACAGGAGGGGACAGGGTAGGCTATGGCAGAGGGATGGGAGGGAGGGGCAGGAAGCATTGGGGCAGGGGGACAGGAGGGGGCGGGGAGCTCTGGGGCAGAGGGACAGGAGGGCTGGGGTGGGCTGGGGCGGAAGGGACACTCTGGGGCACATGACTTATGAGGAGAGGCTGAGGGAATTGGGCTTGTTTAGTCTGCAGAAGAGAAGAATGAGGGGGGATTTGATAGCTGCTTTCAACTACCTGAAGGGGAGTTCCAAAGAGGATGGAGCTCGGCTGTTCTCAGTGGTGGCAGATGACAGAACAAGAAGCAATGGTCTCAAGTTGCAGTGGGGGAGGTTTAGGTTGGATATTAGGAAACACTATTTCACTAGGAGGGGGGTGAAGCACTGGAATGGGTTACATAGGGAAGTGGTGGAATCTCCTTCCTTAGAGGTTTTTAAGGCCAGGGTTGACAAAGCCCTGGCTGGGATGATTTAGTTGCTGTTGGTCCTGCCTTGAGCAGGGGGTTGGACTAGATGGCCTCCTGAGGTCTCTTCCAACCCTGATCTTCTATGATTCTATGACAGAAGGGGCAGGGAGCCCTGGGGCAGAGGGACAGGAGGGGGCAGGGAGGGATGGGGCAGAGGGACAGGAGGGGGTAGGGAGGGGTGGGGTGGAAGGACAGGAGGGGATAGGGAGCACTGGGGCAGAGGTAAGGAGGGCAGGGTTCCCTGGGGGCGGAGGGACAGGAGGGGGCAGGGAGGGCTGGGGTGGAGGGACAGGATGGGGCAGGGAGCCCTGGGATGGAGGCAGGAGCGGCGCCAGGGTTTTTGCCACCCTAGGCGGCAGCGCTCCTCCTCTGAGCATTCGGTGGCGGGGGTCCTTCTACTCCGCGTCTTCGGGGCACTTCGGCGGCGAGTCCAAGAGCGAGTGAAGGACCCACTGCCGAATTTCCGCCAAAGACCCAGAGCGGAAGGACCCCCCCACTGCCGAATTTCCCCCGAGGATGGCAAAATGCCGCCCCCAAATTCTGCCACCCTAGGCAATCGCCTAGTGGAAGCGCCGGCCCTGGGTGGAGGGATGGACTGGGGGGTTGCCAGGGAGACGGGGCAGTGCACTCTGGACAGGATGAGCAAGTCTGTGGGCAGCCAGGAGGGGGCGCTGCAGTGACTTTGCTGCTCGCTGGCTGTGTTCTGGAGCCTGAGCCATCCCTCGGAGACATGCTCTGGGGCTAGGGGGATCTCTGTGTTTGCGGAAGGCTGTGGGGCTGCAGATTCTCACGTGGGGTCCGCGGCGAGGCTGGGCCATCCTGTCCCATGTGTCACTCACTCTCCAACCAGCCCCTGAGTGCTGAGGGGCAAGCTCAACTCCAAGGTGAAGGGGCAAAGTCTGGGAGTACACAGGGTGCAGCAGCCCTGGGGACGGAGACTTTGACACCCGTCTATTGATTTTTCCTTTGTCCCTGTAGGGAGCCGTGCGGCTCGCTCGGTCCTAAGACCAGGAGACTAGCGCTGCCCTTGGAGAAGATGGGCCAGACAAAGCTGTGGTTCCTCGCTGGGCTGCTGGGTCTCTGCACGTGGCCGGAGCCTGGCAAAGGTAGGCGCATAGCCAGAGTTGCTCTGCAGTGGGGAGACCTGTGTGGTTGCTAGAACAGCTCAGGTGAGGTGAGAGGCTGAAAGGGATGGGAATAAAACCACAGCTTTCCTTTCGGATACTAGCCCAGGTCACAGGGAAGAAATGGGGAATCTCATCCTGGTGGCTCTTTGCCTCCTGCCTTTCATTCAGCTCCTGCACTGGAGCCAGAGGGGTCGGTTTCATGCTAGCTTAGAGCTGCCCTGACGAATGCCACCAACCCTGAGGAGTGTTTGTGTGACTGGGGAGTGAAATTGCATCCGTCCTTTCCTGATCGTCCCTAGGGGCTCAGGGTGAGCGAGGGGGCTGGGGGCCAGCAGGTTCGGGGCCTAGGACAGGCTTCTAATCCACTTCTAGTCAATTTCTCTCCTAGGCTCTCATGTACCCCCAGATCAATGTTTGGACTGGGAAGGCTGCAGGGGATCGCACAGCCACCCCCACACGGTCAGAAATCACGAGTCTGATCCCCTAAATCATGAGATTTAGAAGAAACAATACATTCCGAGTGCTGATTCTTTGTGTTCTGGTTTTGGAGCCATTGGGGTCACACTGGGGTCACCTCTGTTGGCAGGAGAGCTAGAAACTCACCTTTGTTTATAATGACAGCTGAGATTCTGGCCTAATCCCAGGACTGCAGAAGCTGGGTCTTTAAGTAAAAGTTCCGCTCTCAGCAGGCTCTCGGTAGGCCCCCAAGCATGGGAACGCTCGCTGGGGGATGTTTGATCAACGTGAAATCTAGTCAGTTTAAACCTAGTTTGTGAAGATCTAGCTACCTCGCTCGCTGAGGTACTTGGGGGCCCCGTTACCGGCGTGTCTGAGCACCTCTCCATCTTTAACACATGAACGCTCACGCAACCTGGGGCAGAGCTATCGCGCAGTTTGAGAGATGGAAACTGAAGCGAAACAAGGGTACGTCTACACTGGGGCTGGAGAAGTAGACCTCCTGTTTTGCCCCAAAATACCCAACCAACCAGCCAGGGGAAAGTGACCGTATGGAGCACAGAGTGAAAGTGACTCGTTGCAACCTGCTGCCTAATGATCAAAGGACCTAGCTGGGAAAGAGAGGAAGTGTGGTGGGGGTGGCTGGGGTGGGATTTATTCCCTCCAGTCTCTCTGAGTGAGTGGGATCTCAGGGGTCACCTGGGACGATAGCAGGGGATGCCAGGCGTACAGGAGTGGGGGGTTCACATTGTCCTGTCTCTCTTAAGTGTTATGTTTCTTCAAACTATTTTACAAAACAACCCTAAATCTTCAGCCTCGGAGTTGGGCAGCGCCAGTGTTTGTGCTCTCTACACAGCATTAGCAATACAGGGACCCCACATTGGCAGAGTGGGATCCCAAACAGCCATGTGTGTTAATGATGTATAAACATTCGGCCCAGCCACCTGTGTGCTGGACTGCTTGGGCAGGGGTCTGGCTGGCTTCTGCAACAGAAAGATATAGGGATGCCACTCCAAACTATTAAAGGGACACTACCCAATTCCTGTACACTACATACTCTTCCTCCTTTAGTGTGAAAGGGAAGGCCAGAAAGAATTACCAATGTATTACTATCAGTAATACACTCCATGCTACAAATTCCTGCCAACTGCAAAGGAATCCAAATAACACTCCAGGTATTGTCTTCTAAGCCCCTGGGGAGGTACTCCAGCATCCTCAGTGCACTCCACATTGCCAGCAGCAAGCTGAATCTGAAATCGTCTGCTGCTGCTCTTGTCACCTGGGGGCAGCATGTTTTGCCCTGACCAGCACATCTTCTGTGAGTGCCCCAATTTTCTTGCAATTCCAGCAGAGTGTGTCCTTGAGCCAATCACTTGTATTGCAAGACAGTTTGTGACAGCGAAAGCAAACAGCTTTCCAGTGGACTCTCTGAGTTGTGCTCTCTGCTTGACCCCCAGTGTATCTGTGGCACAGATCACTTGATGCTGTTGCAACTCTGTGGCATCTTTAGTAGCCACCTCCATTGATGCAGCAATTTCTTGGGCACACCCTACAGCCAAATCAGCCTGCCAATCTCCGGGTTTGGATTGCTTCACACACACTGATCAGTCCTGGGTTGCCTCATTTCAACTGTCTCTAAACTGGCAGCGCTCTGTTAATTTCCTTAATGCATGAGCTTTCCCTTTAGAGCATGCCAACAGGTCACATGGGGCAGTTGGAGCCCAACACGTTAGAGCAGTTCACACCCCTCAGTCCGGACCGCAGCGCCATGTGGACAAGCCCTCAGTCAACTGCCACAATAGCAACGGTTGTTCTGTGCTGTTCCAGTCCCTCAGCCCAGGTGGCCCAGAGCGCGACTGAGCTCCCAGACTAGCCTGTTTTCCCCGATAGCACCCATCCCTGAGAGTGCAAAACTTCCCGACTTGGGCTGCCCGTTGCTTAGCCTAGTGAGCAGTGCAGGAGCAGGGATCTGACAGCCTCTCCTGCTCCTCCCCTCCCAGGCTCCCTCCCGTTTCACATGAACTCCGTGATCCAAGTCATAGAAGTGCTGGAATCTCACCACCTGGACGGACACCTCAACCTGACCGTGACGGAGCTCGCCCGGGGCCTGGGCTGCTGTGACAGCGAGTTCTACCAGCTCCTGCTGGGGGAGGCACCTGCTGTGCCCCCGGATCTGCCCTTCCTGAGCCAGGAGCAGAGATCCTTCCTCATGCGCGTCCTGAAGCACAAAGTCCAGGCGTCCTCGACTGAGCAGGGGGTGGTGTTGCTCCCTGATGGCACCACAGTGGCTGTAAGCCCCTTGGTGGCTGGGATTGAAGCAGGGCTGAAGGGGAGGCGGGAGATGCCGCTGCCCCCCGAGGCTTTGGAGCCTTTGCTAGTTACGACTGAGCCCTTGAACCAGACACATCCGGGGCTGCCCCTGACTATAGACGCCCTCTACGCAGTGACCATTGCCAAGGCATTGGGCGTGGCCTTTCTCCTGGCTCAGGCCAACGAGAGCCAGATGCTCATGGGGCCGAATGGCTGCTGGGACAGCGTGTCCGAGCCCCAAAACTTCACCCTCCTGGGCCGCCCCTCAAACCTCACTGATGCCTTCATCAATGGGGCGCTGGACGGGGTGATCCTGGGGGCACACCTAGCAGGGCAAGGCATGCCCGTGGCCCCGCTGAGCACCCTGCTGAGAGAGTACTACGCTGGGGATGGCCTGGCCACGGATGGCCAGGCCAGAAGCAACTTCAGGCGCCAGAACTTTGTGCAGCTCACGGAGGCCGGGCAGCTGGAGGAGCAGGTGGTGCGCTCCCTCCAGCTGCTCCGGGCGCTGCCCCGGATGGCGCCCCTGCTTAGCGGGGTTGGAGACGAGGACCTGCTGGCCGTTGCGAGCCGGGCAGTGCAGGAGTTCACGGAGGCCTACCTGGGTAGGTGCTTATTTCTCTCCCGTCACCAGCCAGGGACATGCTACACTAACGGGGCTACATGCTTCTAGAGATGAGCCCGGAGCAAACGCCACCCCCTGGCCCACGTGGGGCTTACAGCGCCACCTGCTGAATCCCAGCTCCCAGGCTGTGGGGAGTCCCATTCAAATCCAGACTCTGGAACCCCAGATCCACACTTTGGGGTCTGCCCATTGCAGGTCACGGTGCGGCTCTGGGCCTCGGGTCTGGTTCTGCTCGTTGCAGGGAGACGGGGCGGCTCTGGGGCTCGGGTCCGGTTCTTCCCGTCGCAGGGAGACGGGGCGGCTCTGGGGCTCGGGTCCGGTTCTGCCCGTCCCAGGGAGACGGGGCGGCTCTGGGGCTCGGGTCCGGTTCTGCCCGTCGCAGGGAGACGGGGCAGCTCTGGGGCTCGGGTCCAGTTCTGCCGTTGCAGGTCATGGGGAGGCTCTGGGCCTCGGGTCCGGTTCTGCCCGTCGCAGGGAGACGGTGCGGCTCTGGGACTCGGGTCCGGTTCTGCCCGTCTCAGGGAGACGGTGCGGCTCTGGGACTCGGGTCCGGTTCTGCCCGTCGCAGGGAGACGGTGCGGCTCTGGGGCTCGGGTCCGGTTCTGCCCGTCGCAGGGAGACGGTGCAGTTCAGGTCCGGTTCTGTGTTTGGGCCCCTCTCTCATTCGAAACAGACCCGTTTGGGAGTGGTTTCCCCCCTTTGTTCCCTTCTTCTGAAGGGGGAGGGGAACCCGCCAATAAACGTTTGTTTTAAAGCATTTTGTTGAAAACTTGTGGAGGAAAAACCCCCAAACGGCTGGAAGGGCCTGAACATTTCTCATTTAGAAACTGCTGGTGGGACACATGTTCCAGGCAGCCTGGCTAGGCCTCCCCTCCTGGCAGTGTGTTCCCTACCTTGGCCCCACAGTGTCCAGGGGATGGTAGGGGGCAGCATTACACAACTGTATCATGGGGGAAGCTGAGGCACATGGGGGTGGGGACTTGTGGGATACAGAGGGAACTGTGGTCAGACCCAGAGCTCCCAGCACTTAGCTATTCCCCTTGCTCTGGCAAATAGACTGCAATGCCAGGCAACTGTGTTGGCAGCATGAGGGGCTTGGGTTCAGGGGTCTGGGTCTCACCCTGCTGTGTGCGTTTACCTCCAGAATGCCCAGCCATCATCCCCCGCTGCATGTGGGGAGCCAGGCCCTACAAGGGGACTCCCACGCAGCTCAAGCTACCCCTGAGCTTCGTGTACATCCACCACACCAGCACACCCAGCCAGCCCTGCCGGACCTTCCCTGAGTGCGCCGCTGACATGAGGGCCATGCAGCGCTTCCACCAGGACGACCGTGGCTGGGACGACATCGGCTACAGGTGAGCAGAGGCATGGCCTTCCCAGAGTGCCCGTCAGGTGGTTTGAGACTGGGCAGCCCATGAGAAAGCCTAGGGGGAGGGGCCTTGCCAGCTGGAGCCTTGCATCCCTGAAACATAGCACTGATGATGTGCAGCGTCTGCTGTGTCCTGGCTCTGCTCCAGGCCTCCCACCCAGCCCTGCAACAGACCCTGGGCCAGCTTGAACCTTCACAGTCCTGGCTACAGTGCACACTGATCACTGGGGGCCTCAGCCCCGGGAAGTGCGGGCTGTGACTCCTTGACATAAAGGCAACTCTCCTTTGCCTGCTGGAGGAATAGGGGCTATGACACATAGGTGAGTCACTTTTATTCCACCCTGACAAGGGCAGTGGGTGCCATACCTCCCCAACTCACTTCTCCCTTCCCATTCCCTCCCTGGTTCTGAACATCCTTCCCCCTAGTCTGGATGCCCATCCCCACCTTAGAGCCACCCTCTGCTCCACAAATAGGGTGACCAGATGTCCCGATTTTATAGGGACAGTCCTGATTTTTGGAGCTTTTTCTTACATAGGCACCTATTACCCCCCACCCCGTCCCGATTTTTCACACTTGCTATCTGGTCACCCTATCCACAAAGGCCACTAGCCTCCTATGGCTCAAACACAGCCCCTCCCCTCCCCCATGAGAGCACAGGACAGGCCCTGAGGCAGGATTCTGACCCCAGCAGCTGCCCCCGCCTCACTGCAATATACTAGTCTTGATGATTCGACAGGAGTAGCTTCCCCAAACTGAGGGAGAGGATGAGCCAAACTGATGGGGAGGAAACATTTGGACAGAAAAAAATGTGAATGAAAATTGGGAGAAGCATGAATCCACAATCCAGAAAGAGGGTGACTGAGGCTAAAAGCCCATCCTAGCAACAATTAGAAATAAAAAAGCAACATATAAAAAACAGAAAAAAGAAATGGATGGCAATCAATATAAATTAGAAATTATGAAAGGTAGGAAATTGATAGGGGAAGCTAAAGACACCAGAGAAAAATACATGGCTGGCAGGGCTAAGGACAATAAGGAGTTTTTAAACTATATTAGGAATAAAAATCCCAATAACATAGGCCCATCACTAGACGGGGGTGGTAAAATTGTTCATAATGATGCAAATAAGGCAGAAGTATTAAATAAATATTTCTGTCTGTATTTCGAAAGAAGCAGGATGATCTTGAATCACATGAGGATGATGAAGAAGGATTTTAGGCAACAGCTACTAGGGTAAACATTTTAAATTAGTAGACCCTGATCATTTGCATCCAAGAATCCTAAAAGAGTTGGCTGAGGAGATCTCCAGCCCAATGATGTTCATTTTTAATAAATTATGGGATATTGAGGAAATTCCAGAAGAGTGCTAATGTTGTGCCAATATTCAAAAAAGGGTAAACAGAGTGATCTGGGTAACTGTGGGCCTGTTAGCCCGACATCATCCTCAGGCAAACTAAGGAAAAACCTGATACAGGATTTATTTGATAAAGAATTAAACAATAGGAATATAATTAATGCCAGTCAACACAGTTATATCGAAAATAGGTCTTGTCAAACAAACCGGATTTCATCTTACAAGTTCAGTTGACAAAGGTAACTATGTAGATGTAATAGATTTTTGAAAGGCATTTTGCTTAGTACCACACGGCATTCTGATGACAAAATCAGCACTGTACACTGTCAATAGAGCACATGTTAAATGGATCAGGCACTGGCTAAATGACAGAGCTCAAAAACTAGTTGTTAATGGGGAATCATCATTAAATGGCAATGTCTCAAGGGGGCTTCACAGGGATTGGTTCTGGGCCTGGCGCTATTCAGCGTTTTCATCAATGATCCAGAAGTAAATAAAAAATTGCTGCTGATAAAAGATTAGCAGGGTGGGAAATAATGATGAAGACAGAGCAGTCATACAGAACGATCTAGTTTGCTTGGAAACCTGGGTCCATTAAAAAAAAATGCATTGGAATACAGTCGCATCAAAGGTCTTCAGTCTAGTCCCAAGGTCACATCTACAGTGTGGGGGCCTGTATCCTGGAAAGCAGGGGCCAAAAAGCATTTTGGAGTCATAGGGGACAAACAACTCAACAGGAGCTCCCCAGTGGAATGTTGTGGCACAAAAAATGGTGTGGATGCGACCCTTCGATGTGTAAACAGGGGAGCTGAGAGCAGGTGCGGAGGGCGGTTTTCCCTCTGGCTACAGCATTGGGGAGACCAACACTGTCATACAGCGCCCCCTTCAGGTGTCCACGGGTTTAAAAGGATGTGGGAAAATTGGAGAAGGTGCAGGAAAGTGCCACAGAAATGACATGCGGGCTGGAGAATGTGCCTGACAGCGAGACACTTGAAGAGCTCAATCGGTTTAGTTTATCACAAAGAAGATAGAGCAGTGACTTGCTGACGGTGTATAAGGTCCTGCCTGGGCAGAGAACACCAGGTACTGCCAGGCTGTAGCAGAGAATGGCACAAAGAGACACAGTGGCTGGAAGCTAAAGCCAGACAAATTCAAACTAGAAATCAGGCACAAGTGTTTACCAGGGATGGGGATGAACCACTGGCACAAACTCCTAGGGAAAGTGGTGGATCTCCATCTCTCGATGGCTCCAAAGCCAGGCTGGGGGCCTGGCTGACAGATGCTTTAACCAAACACAAGTTACTGGGCTCCAGGCGGGAGTAAGTGGTGAAATTCTCTGGCCTGGCTTATACAGGTCCCCTACAGTCTTAAATGCTATGAATCCTGATGCCCCGAGGGCAGGGACATGCCCGGTTCAGGGCTCTGTCCCCAGGGACTGCCAAGCTCATGCAGACAGCCAGACCTGCTCTGGTCTCATGGGCACCACCCCAGAGAGCCATTCAGTCCCAAGTGCCGGGAGAGCCCTGCTGAAGGGAATGATGTAGGTGACATTTGCAAGGCAGCAGGCCAGTGCCACCTGAAAAAAGGCCAGGAGGGAGCACAGCTTGGTAAAATGAATCTGTGCAAACCCCTATAAAGGCCTGGCTGCAAATTAAAGCTGCCTTCCTCTATCCCTGTGGGCACCCAGGAGGGCATGGGGAACCCCATCCACCCTCCCTGGGTTGGACTGGCACCCCTGTTTGGCAGCCAACCCACGTCTCTCTAGTGGGCTGAAAGCCCAGATCCAAACTGCAAGGGAAACGGGATCTGTCTCCTTCTCAGCTTCTGTCTGCTTTTGCCCTGCTGCAGCTTCGTGGTCGGATCAGACGGATACATGTACCAGGGCCGGGGTTGGCACTGGGTTGGCGCTCACACCCGTGGCTACAACAGTAAAGGCTACGGCGTGAGTTTCATCGGGGACTACATGGATACGCTGCCGGAAGCATTTGCCCTCATGCTGGTGCGTGACAACTTCCTGCCGTGCGCGGTGAAGGGCGCCAAGCTCCAGGCCAACTACACAGTGCATGGGCACCGGCAGATGGTGCACACTGCATGCCCGGGGAACATACTCTACCGGGAGATCCAAACATGGCAGGGCTTCAAGGTGAGACCTCTCCCGCATGCTCCCCAGCATTCCCTCTCCACTAGGGGGCACTCTGCTAATGGGGCTGTGGGAGTGTGAAGATGCTTTGAAGGCTTCCAAGCCAGTGGCCCGTCTTGTCCTCCCTCCCCCCCAGCAGCAAGGGCTCCCATCAGGGATTGCTCCCCTGCAGTCTACAGGGGAGTCCAGCCCCCAAAGTCATGAGACTGGCTCAGACAGCATGAGATGTCTCTAGCTGATCACTGCTGGGTTCTGGCTCCGCACCTTATGGTTCCTGAGCTGTTCGGAGTCACAGTTTCCAACTTTTCTCTCCAACCCCCAGGGCTTTCTACCTGGAAGCTGAGATTTGCTCATTGCCACCTGACCCTGGGGATGGTGAAATGGCATGCTCCGGCTGCCCTGGGCAGTTCCGGGGAGCGGGCTCTTTTGGCCTTGTTCATGCCCTGGGCAGGCTCTCCGGAGCTCAGTGTGTTGGGGTGTGGGAGGCTACAAGGAATCGGGCATTTCCTGGACACTCTGGGGTCAAACCCATGTTTTCTCTCTTTGCTTTTGCAGTGAGAACTCCTGGCCATGGGTCGTGTTCCAGGTAATGACCCAGTTCAGGACACATCCCACCAGGACCAGGACCATGCCTTCAGACTGCCCAGGGAGCAGGCTGCAGTGGCCTGTTCCCAGGAGGGTGGCTCAGTGGAGGCTATTCTGTCAGGGGGGCTTCGCTAGCCCCAGGAGTTACAATGTGCTGCTCTGCTCCTGTACTGAAAATCCCCCTCCAATAAAGCTGGTCATGGGAACATGATTCAGTGTCACTGCAGCCTGGCTTCCATTTGAGAGTCCCAACATCATCACCCGGCTGAGCAGAGCAAAGTGCTCCTCAAGGGCCCCCTCATTACCCTCCCATCCCCACTGTGACTGAGGCGGGGAAACTGAGGGACAGAGGGGGGGATGTGACTTGCCTATGGTCACCCATCCGGGCAGGGTGGATTAAATAATGAACTGAACCCAGAAATCCTGGCTCAGACTCTTGTCCCCAGCCCTTCAGGATTGCAATCCCTCAGACAGGAGACTCGATAGTCTCTTGGTCACTGGCTTGAATGTGACCCCAGTTCAGCAGGCACCAGGAACCATGACAATCTTATGCCAAGTCACTGGCTGGGATGACATGTGCCATTCCCCATCAGGATTGTTAAGTGCTCATCTCCCCGACAGGCCAGGTTGATGGCTTTTTCCCCTTATATATAAATATATTTCCAGTGTTTGTGGCACTGTCAGGACAGCAAGGAGGGGAGAATAAGAGGGGGGCCCTCCTCTGGCAAGGAGCAGTGGGTGTGCAACATGTGTGCACGTGCATGTGTTTTCAGTGTGCAGTGTGTGTACCGGTGCACACAGGTTTTCAGTGTGTTGTGTGTGTGCATGCATGTGTTTGTATGTGTGCTTCTTTGACCTCTTGCTCAGGTCACCCAGAGCTGCAAGCCACTGTGTTACCATGCTGCTAAGCTGTGGGTCATACCAGCCTGTCGGCCTTGCCAGCAAACGCTCCAGGGCTCTGCCAGTCCAAGCCTTGCCTTGCAGGTACCAGTCATGTTCCCCAGAGATGGCTCCCTGCAGTATGCAGTGCCTCTCACTGTGACACTCACAGAAGTTGTTACATTCGCTACCTCCACAGAGCCCACGCCAGCTAGTCAGGTTAGCTGAAGACTCACACTTCGCTTTAATGCACAGCACTGAGATGGTTTGTAATAAAACAGGAATTAATTTATGACCAAAGAACAGAGGCTTAAGTGATTTCAAGTCAGACTGAAAGTGACAGGAAAGGTTACAAACCAAACATGCTGTGTAGTGCCTAAAACTTAACTTCAGCAAGTTATGCTCTGTCTAAACAGCTTTCTCACCTCAAGTCAGTTCCCAGGGATGTCAGCCCCTCAGCTGACGGATCCACCTGTCTCAGATTTCAAGAGCTCTGGCTGGATGCCCAAATGACTTTCTGTTCCTGCTTCTATTTCCCAAAGGCTGTTGTCTCTGTTCCAAGAGCCAGGAGGGCTTCCCGGGATGCAGCCTCCTCCCCATCATGACTGTTAAGTGCTCATCTCCCCGACTGGCTAGGGTGATGGCTTTTTTACCTTATATGTAAATGTATTTCCATTGTTTCTGGCCTTCCCTTGCTCAGCCTACACTGAAGCCCAAGCCAAGAGGTGAAGCCCCCTTCCTTTGGCTAGGACAGGCTGGGCTGCTTGCCAAACACATTTTCAGAACATATTTTCGGCACCATCTGTATTTCTTCATACACGGCCCATACACATATCACACAATGACATTACTGCCAGCATGTCTCTGGTTTGCATATGACTCCTCACATGGCACCTTTCAGATGCAGGTTATGCTAACAGTGTGTTGGGGCAATGCGTGGGAGTTATGCCATGGTGTGCCCTCAGCCAGTTGGCACTGAGGGGCTACCTGGGTCCTAGCTTGTGCTCTCCCTGCCCCATGGATAAGCCGATGACTTGAGTCTCCAGCAATAAAGCTCTTGTTGCAATTTACCAGCCACAGAATAGGCTGTCTGGGAGGCAGGCAGCTGCCCCTAGCATCAGCCCCAGGGCAGGGATCACCTCCCTCTCCTTTATAGAAATGAACCCCTGCTGGCACAGCACCGCTCCCTCCAGGACGTCAATGCCCTCAGTGGGTGCCTGGCATTCGTGCTGTCTGTGTCTGGGTGTGCTCAGTCAGGGTGAGGCAGCCCAACTCAGAAGGGGCAGGGCCAGGCCCCAGCCCCCAAGTGAGCCCGCAATGACCCAAATCCAGAGCCTTGGCCCTTTGGATTCTAGGGAGAGGGGGGGCTGATCCAGGCTCTGGTTCTGAGTCACGCTGGAAGGATCCTTCTCCAGATTCATCCGAGGTGGCAAAAACCTCACAAGAACGGGACGTTTCACAGACTGCACCTGCTTTCCACGGAAATGTTTGGAAAATAGCCCACGACATACACGTCCGTCTAATCCTAACCCAGCCACTGACCCCGTCCCCAGCCCTACACCGCTCCTCTTTGCCACTCCATACCCAAACCCCATAGGAGCTCAGTGCTTTAGCTTCTTCCAGTGCAACTCAGCAGCTGGGAACGTGGGGGAGTTGGCACTCCAGGCTAGCCAGTGCCCCAGGCGAGCCAGTGCCCCAATCCAACCCAGCGCCCTAGATATCACTTGGGGACTTCTGCACTAAATACATCTTGTGTTGGGGTGTGGTGCCAAGCAGGGGGAGTCCTGGGTACAGGTGCTGCTGCCATTCCAGGAGGCAAGTTCGAGTTCCCTGGGAACTCACCAGGGGGCGCTGTGGTGCCGCTATCAGGAGCTCATCCGTGGTTGCACGTAGCAGTTCCTGCAATGAAGGGCAGCCGCTGGCCAAACACAGTTCGGGGCTCCCGTCCCCGCCACCGTGCCCCGCTGGTGCCACACTCCACGTCCCAGTCTCCTGCTCTCTGACATACCAGCAATTCCGGTGATGCTGTGGACAGAATGGCTATGCCAGCACCAGCCGTGCCAGTGGGAATACCAACGGACAGACTACCAGCACCAGCCGTGCCAGTGGGAATACCAACGGACAGACTGTACCAGCACCAGCCGTGCCAGTGGGAATACCAACGGACAGACTGTACCAGCACCAGCCGTGCCAGTGGGAATACCGACGGACAGACTGTACCAGCACCAGCCGTGCCAGTGGGAATACCGACGGACAGACTGTACCAGCACCAGCCGTGCCAGTGGGAATACCGACGGACAGACTGTACCAGCACCAGCCGTGCCAGTGGGAATACCAACGGACAGACTGTACCAGCACCAGCCGTGGCAGTGGAAATGCCCACAGAATGACTGTGCCATCACCATCCGTGCCAGTAGAAGTGCCAACGGACCAACCCTGCCATCACCATCCGTGCCAGTGGGAATGCCAACGGACCGACCCTGCCAGCACCAGCCGTGCCACTGGAAATGCTGACAGACTGACCGTGCAAGTACCAGCCATACCAGTGTCGCTGGCAGAGGACAGCAGCAAGTTCTCAGAGGCAGGGCCGCCTTTAGCAAGAGCGAGGCCCGATTCCTGGGGGCATGGCTTGCTGCAAGCCCCACCCCCAGGAATCGGGCTGCACTCCGGCCGGAGCTCCAGCCGGGGTCGTGGGGCTCGGGTCTGGCCCGGAGCCGCTCAGCCGGGGCTGGGCTGGAGCTGAGCTGGGGGGCCGGGCCTGAGCTGGACCGGAACCGAGCCGGGCCGGGGGACCAGACACGGGCCGGACCCGAGCCGGGCCGGGGGGCCGAGATGGGGGGGCCGAGGGGCCAGGCCCGAGCCGAGCCAAGCTGCGGGGGCCGGGCCCGAGCTGAGCTGCGGGAGCCGGGCCAGGCCAGGCTGGGCTCAAGCTGAGTTGCGGGGGCCGGGCCCGGCCCGAGCCGAGGGAGCCGGGCCAGAGCTGAGCCGAGCTGCGGGGCCTGGGCCGGACCCAAGCCGAGCTGCAGGGGCTGGGACGGAGCTGAGCCAAGCGGGCCGGGCCGGCGCGCTCAGCCAGAACCAGGCCCGGCGCCCCGGGGCCGGAGCTGCTGGGGCCGGAGGTGCTGGACTGGAGCGCTTCTCACGTCCCCCTCCCACACTCCTGACTCAGCTTACCAGGTGCTGCCTGCCTGCCCCTGCTTCTTTTCAGACTTCCCGCAAACCTCTGATTCGCGGGAAGCAGGGGCGAGGGAGGAGCAGGGGGCGGAGCGTGCAGGGGAGGGGAGGAGCGGGAAGTGAGCTGTGGGCGGGGTGGAGAGCTGTGGCGCGGGGCCCTCTTAGCGCGGGGCCCAATTCAGCCGAATCGGCTGAATCGGCCTAAAGCCGGCCCTGCTCAGAGGTGTTGCAAATGGGCCAGCTGCCCCGGCAATGCCAGGCTGTCCAGGCCAATGGGGAACTGAAGAGCTGATGGTTTGTAAAGTCCCTCCAGTGCCGACTCCCCGATGGCTGCATCTTGTGCTGAAGGATCTCAACTTCCATTTAAAATAACCTAATCTGGGTCCTTCTGGCTGCAAAGATCCCTTGCCAGTGTGGTGTGTGACCCATGCTGCACTTTCCTGGAGTCTGCACAGCCCCGTATAGGAGCTCAGAGAGACCTGGTCCCGTTAACTCTGAAACCTAATGACGACCGCGTCCATTGTTAACTGATTAATGGCTGTTCAAGGCCTTCAGGGGAAGAGAGGGGCAATGGGGTTGTGGGCTCTGCCGAGCCTGCCATGGGGCCAGGCATGGGTGCAGCTTGGCATAGTCCCAGCCTGGTCCACGTGCCTGAGAGCGCCTGGCCTGATGGGTCTGAGCCCAGCCAGAACCATGCCCCACATCCCATCCCCAATGTCCCCTCCTACACCCTCTCCTGCTGCCCCATCCCATCCCCTCTGCCTCAATCCCACCCTCTCTGCTGCCCCATCCCATCGCCCATCCCCAATGCCCCCTCCCACCCTCTCTCCTGCTGCTTCATCCCATCCCCTCTGCCCCATCCCACCCCCTCTCTGCTGCCCCATCAGCTCCTCTGCCCCCATCCCACCCCCTCTCTGCTGCCCCATCAGCTCCTCTGCCCCCATCCCACCCGCTCTCTGCTGCCCCATCAGCTCCTCTGCCCCCATCCCACCCCCTCTCTGCTGCCCCATCAGCTCCTCTGCCCCCATCCCACCCGCTCTCTGCTGCCCCATCAGCTCCTCTGCCCCCATCCCACCCCCTCTCTGCTGCCCCATCAGCTCCTCTGCCCCCATCCCACCCCCTCTCTGCTGCCCCATCAGCTCCTCTGCCCCCGTCCCACCCCCTCTCTGCTGCCCCATCAGCTCCTCTGCCCCCGTCCCACCCCCTCTCTGCTGCCCCATCAGCTCCTCTGCCCCCGTCCCACCCCCTCTCTGCTGCCCCATCAGCTCCTCTGCCCCCGTCCCACCCCCTCTCTGCTGCCCCATCAGCTCCTCTGCCCCCGTCCCACCCCCTCTCTGCTGCCCCATCAGCTCCTCTGCCCCCGTCCCACCCCGTCTGCTGGGAGCGAGGGGGAGATTAGCATCTGCTCTGATCACATGTGCCTCGCCACAGCTCAGCGCTGCCGGGACGGACCAGCCGGAGAGCGAGCGAGCGACGGCAGCAGGGAGCTAAGGTACCGCTCCGGCAGCGCCGGCTGCTGCCGCTGCTGGGTGGGAGCCGCTCGGCACGGGTGGCCGGAGGGGGGAGCAGGGCGCCTGGGAGGGTGAGGGATGGGGGAGACCAGGGGTCCCGCGGGGAGGAGGGCACTGGAGGGAGGAGGAGACATGGGGAGATGGGGGGAGCAGGAGACCAGTGGGAGGATGGAACGGGTGGGGAGGGGGGAGAGGAGGGAACTGGAGGGAGGAGGGGACATGGGGGGAGCAGGGCTCCTGGGGGGAGGAGGGGACTGGAGGGAGGAGGGGTCCTGGGAGGAGGAGGGGACTGGAGGGAGGAGAAGGCATGGGGAGATGGGGGGAACAGGAGCCCAGAGGGAGGATGGAAGTGGGGGGGAGGGAGAGGAGGGGACTGGAGGGAAGGGGGACATGGGGAGATGGGGGAGCAGGGGTCCTGGGGAGGAGGAGGGCATTGGAGGGAGCAGGGGACTGAGGGGGGTAGAAGGGGACTGGAGGGAGCAGGGGACATGGGCAGATCGGGGGAGAGGAGGGGAAGCAGGGGATATGGGGGAGAGGAGAAGGGGCCATGGGGGTGGGGAGGAAGAGATTCGGGTGGGCGGTCATCAGGGAAAGCTGTCAGCCCCGTGCCCTCAGTGCTGCTGGGGAAGCCCAGCCCCATTTGCCCAAGTGCTTGCAACCCCCCCCCCCCCCCCCCCCCCCCGCCTGCGCATTTGTCAGCAGCACTCGAGGGGGCGCTGCTTCCTGCCTGCCCCAGGAACTCCAGGCAAGGTGCAAGGGGGTCTGATCCCCACACACCCCCGCCAGCAGGGTCAGACACTGGGCCCATGTAGGCAGAGGGGCAGAACCACCTGGGATCTGGGGGCACGTAAGGTGTCTGGGCTCCAGAACCCTGGTGTGTGGGGCTGGCCGGGTGGCCCAAGTAGGGGTATTGTGTCCCTTCCCCCACTGGTTGGTATGGCTCACGTGTGGGGCCACGGGTCTTTCCGGGGGCTGGTACCCGGTGAGCAGCCCTCGTGCTCAGGGCAGCCTCTGGGCTGTGGCCAGCCCTGCCCCTCCTTGCACTCCAGTCTGGCCCCCAGGAGCTCTGGCATTGGGGGCAAAGGCCCCCAGGGACTGCCCCTTCCCCCCTGCAGCCACAGGAACCTGGGGACCTTTTATTTGCATCAGAAACTGACTGAGTACAGGGCCAGGTGCGGGGAGAGGAAACGGCTCGGCGGTGGGGGGCAGCAGCAGCACCGCAAGAACCAGAGAGAGCGGAAGTGCTGCTGTCTGCACCCCATGGCAAGGGCTGCTCAGCTCAGGCCTGAGTGTCGCACCTCTCCCAGCCTGGCATCTCTGCCCAGCCTGGGAAGCGGAAGGACTGGTTCTGTGCAGGGCAGGGAGGGGCCGTGCTGCCTCCCACAGAGTGCACCTTGCCTGGGTGCCAGGGGGAGACCCAGAGCACCAGGCCCTTCCCCTAGCCCTGGTGCCACAGGGATACCTGGAGCACCGGGGCCACTCCCCCAGCCAGCACTCATCCTGGCCAGGTGCCACGGGGAGACCTGGAGCAGCAAGCCCTTCCCCTAGCTGTGGTGCCACAGGGAGACCCAGACTCATCCTGGCCAGGTGCCACGGGGAGACATGGAACACCAGGCCCCTCTAGTCTGGCTACCCTGCCCCAGCCTTCCTGCATCCCCTGCTGTTTCCACCAGGCCCCTCTCCCATTGCTGAGCAGCCAGGCTGTAGCTGGCCTAGACCCAGTGCCGGGCGCCCACAGTCCAGAGCTACAAACCTCAGGTTTCTCACAGGCTGCAACACTAGCGCTCTCCACACAGGCTCTTGGTGCCCATGGCAGGGGTGAATCCACACACCACAAACAACCCAACGTTGCCCGGGACTAGAGCCAGTGACCTCCACTCCAGCATCCCAAGTCTCAGCGGCTTGGGCTTCAGGTGACCAGACAGCAAGTGTGAAAAATCAGGCCACTTTTGTTTTTTCGGGGAGGGTGTGTGTGTATAGTTGTGCATATCAGACAAAGCCCATCATATCGGGATGTCTGGTCACCCTACTTGGGCTACAGGAGAGCTCCCTTCACTGCCACTAACAGTAGGGCCCTTATCTTCTCTTTGGGCCCAGCCCTGAGAGGAAGCCTGATTCACATGCTCAAAGCCAGCCTGCCTGGACCTGCCTCTGGGCGCGGGTGGGTTCATCCATCCTGCTGCCCTAGGCTGAGACCAGCCAGGCCTGCACCACCAAAGCAGAGGAAGGAAAGAAGCTGTCCCTGGCCACCCACTGCAGGCCGCCATGCTCCAGAACACATGGCGCAGCACGCACAGGTCTGGGAGTCAGCAGGGCTGCACACAGCCCAGGGAAACCACGGCAACCAGGGGGACCATCTGCTTCCATTTGGGACACCCCTGTCCTTTGCTACCAGGCCCCACACCATGCCCAGCCCAGCCCAGCCCAGCTGAGCTGCACTGTTGTTCCGTGAGGCACATATGTGCCCCCAAGGGCTTGGCAGTGCAGAATGACCCCTGGCAGTCCCTCCACTCCCCCAGTGCCTGGTTTGCCCTGGGAACTCGTGGGTACCTGGCTAATGTCCCCTGCCTGTGCACCAGAGGCTGGTGGGCAGTCAGAAGCACCATGGGCACATCGGAATCTCAGAGGCTCCAATTACTAGCCCCACTCCCCTGCTGACCTATCCCTTCTGCCCCATGCCACCCACCTCTTCTGCTGCCCCATCCCATCCTTAATGCCCCCTCCTACTCCCTCTCTGCTGCCCCATCCCATCCCCTCTGCCTCCATCCCACCCTCTTTCTGCTGCCCCATAGAATTATAGAATATCAGGGTTGGAAGGGACCTCAGGAAGTCATGTAGTCCAACCCACTGCTCAAAGTGGGACCAATCCCCAACTAAATCATCCCAGCCAGGGCTTTGTCAAGCCTGATCTTAAAAACCTCTAAGGAAGGAGATTCCACCACCTCCCTAGGTAACCCATTCCAGTGCTTCACCACCCTCCTAGTGAAATAATGTTTCCTAATATCCATCCTAGACCTCCCCCACTGCAACTTGAGACCATTACTCCTTGTTCTGTCATCTGCTACCACTGAGAACAGTCTAGATCCATCCTCTTTGGAACCCCCTTTCAGGTAGTTGAAAGCAGCTATCAAATCCCCCCCCACATTCTTCTCTTCTGCAGACTAAATAATCCTAGTTCCCTCAGCCTCTCCTCATACGTCATGTGCTCCAGCCCCCTAATCATTTTTGTTGCCCTCCGCTGGACTCTTTCCAATTTTTCCACATCCTTCTTGTAGTGTGGGGCCCAAAACTGGACACAGTACTTGAGATGAGGCCTCACCAAAGCCGAATAGAGGGGAATGATCACATCCTTCAATCTGCTAGCAATGCCCCTACTTATACAGGCCAAAATGCCATTAGCATTCTTGGCAGCAAGGGCACACTGTTGACTCATATCCAGCTTCGCATCCATTGTAACCCCTAGGTCCTTTTCTGCAGAACTGCTGCCTAGCCACTTGGTCCCTAGTCTGTAGCAGTGCATGGGATTCTTCCGTCCTAAGTGCAGGACTTTGCACTTGTCCTTGTTGAACCTCATCCGATTTCTTTTGGCCCAATCCTCTAATTTGTCTAGGTCCCTCTGTACCCTATCCCTACCCTCCAGCATATCTACCACTCCATCCCATCCTCAATGCCCTCTCCCACTCCCTCTCTGCTGCCCACTCCCATCCCCGTCCCCTGCCGCCTCCATTCCCATGGGAAGTGGTGGCTCCGGTGCCAAGGTGCCGTTTCCAGGCCAGACCATGTGTCATTGTCATGGCACAGTCCCATTCCCTCTTTCTCTTGCTCTGCAGATGGAGGAGATGACACCACCACCCGCACCTGAGGCACCATCCCCGCTGAAGTCCTACAAATGGTGGATGGGCCCCCAGGGTGGGGAGAGGGTGCCGGAGCCGGAGCAGCGCCCCATGCCCCCTGCCAGCAGCCGCTGGGCCAAACTGCAGAACTGGAAGCGCGCTCATAGCCAGCCTGAGACTGATGCCCCCAAAGTGCGCATGGCCAGGAGCAGCCCAGGCACCGAGCCCCCAGAGCCTGTGGGGAGCAAAGCAGCCGCCCGGAGGTCTGTGTTCCAGAGGGCGTTTTCTGCCCCGAGCAAGGTGCCCAAGGAGCCCAAGGGCCAAGAGGGCATTAAGCTGAACCTGCGAAAATACCTGCGTTCCAAGTCCCACCGCAGGAGCCAGGAGAGTGGGCCCAAGGCAGAGCAGGCATCTCAGGAGGCAGCCAAAGGTAAGGTGGGTCCAGCATGGAGCTGAATGCTCTGGCACTGGGCTGTGTCCAGCAGGGGAATGGGCATCCAGGGCAGTGGTGCAATTGGAACTAGACTGGCCAAAGCTGGGCCGTATGGGGTGGGTCTGGGTCGAGGATCCCAGTTGTGGCACAGATGGGCCGTGTACAGTGTGTTAGTTGAGAATCCCAGTTGTGGCACAGATGGGCTGTGTGTGTGTGTGTTGTGGATCCTAGCCGTGGTATAGCTGGGCGGTGTGCAGTGTGTGTGGGTCAGGGATCCCAGCCATAGCACAGTTGGGCCGCTTGAGGAGCTTGTGGGTCGGGGGTCCCAGCCGTGGTACAGCCGGTCCGTGTGCAGTGTGTGTCGGTTGGGGATCCCAGTTGTGGCACAGCTAGGCCGTGTACGGTATGTGTGGGTCGGGAATCCCAGTTGTGGCATAGATGGGCCGTGTGTGGTGTGTGTCTGCACTTGTCCTTGTTGAACCTCATCAGGTTTCTTTTGGCCCAATTCTCTAATTTGTCTAGGTCCCTCTGTATCCTATCCCTACCCTCTAGCATATCTACCTCTCCTCCCAGTTTAATGTCATCTGCAAACTTGCTGAGGGTGCAATCCATGCCATCCTCCAGATCATTAATGAAGATATTGAACAAAACCAGCCCCAGGGACCGACCCTTGGGGCACTCCGCTTGATACCGCCTGCCAACTAGACATGGAGCCATTGATCACTACCTGTTGAGCCCAATGATCTAGCCAGCTTTCTATCCACCTTATAGTCCATTCATTCAGCCCATACTTCTTTAACTTGCTGGCAAGAATAAAGTCAAGGAATAACACATCCACTGGGAGGGAGGGATAGCTCAGTGGTTTGAGCATTGGCCTGCTAAACTCAGGGCTTGTGAATTCAATCCTTGAGGGGGCCATTTAGGGATATGGGGCAAAAATCTGTTGGATGATTTAATTGGGGATTGGTCCTGCTTTGAGCAAGGGGTTGGACTAGATGATCTCCTGAGGTCCCTTCCAACCCTGATAGTCTATGATTCCCCTCATCCACAGAGCCAGTTATCTCCTCATAGAAGGCAACTGGGTTAGTCAGGCATGACTTGCCTTTGGTGAATCCATGCTGACTGTTCCTGATCACTTTCCTCTCCTTTAAGTGCTTCAGAATTGATTCCTTGAGGACCTTCTCTATGATTTTTCCAGGGACTGAGGTGAGGCTGACTGGCCTGTAGTTCCTCGGATCCTCCTTCTTCCCTTTTTAAAAGATGGGAATTACATTAGCCTTTTTCCAGTCATCCGGGACCTCCCATGATCGCCATGAGTTTTCAAAGATAATAGCCAATGGCTCTGCAATCACATCCGCCAACTCCTTTAGCACCCTGGGATACAGCGCATCCGGCCACATGGACTTGTGCTCTTCCAGTTTTTCTAAATAGTTCTGAACCACTTCTTTCTCAGAGGGTTGGTCACCTCCTCCCCATACTGTGCTGCCCAGTCCAGCAGTCTGGGAGCTGACCTTGTTCGTGAAGACAGAGGCAAAAAAAGCATTGAGTATATTATCTTTTACCACATCCTCTGTCACTAGGTTGCCTCCCTCATTCAGTAAGGGGTCCACAGTTTCCTTTACCTTCTTGTTGCTAACATACCTGAAGAAACCCTTCTTGTTACTCTTAACATCTCTTGCTAGCTGCAACTCCAAGTGTGATTTGGCCTTCCTGATTTCACTCCTGCATGCCTGAGCAATATTTTTATACTCCTCCCTGGTCATTTGTCCAATCTGCCACTTCTTGTAAGCTTCTTTTTTGTGTTTAAGACCAGCAAGGATTTAACTGTTAAGCCAAGCTGGTTGCCTGCCATATTTACTATTCTTTCTACACATTGGAATGGTTTGTTCCTGCAACCTCAATAAGGATTCTTTAAAATACAGTAAAAACCTTATATTAGGTGCCACAGGACTCTTTGTCGCTTTTTACAGATCCAGACTAACACGGCTATCCCTCTGATATTTAAAATACAGGTGATCCGAGTTGTGGCACAGCTGGGCCGTGTATGGTGTGTGTGGGTCAGGAATGCCAGTTGTGGCATAGATGGGCTGTGTGTGGTGCTTGTGAGTCGGGGATCACAGCTGTGACATAGCTGGGCTGTGTCTGATGCGTGTGGGTCGGGGATCCCAATTTTGGCAAATCTGGGCCATGTGCAGTATATGTGAGTTGGGGATCCCAGTTGTCGCGTAGCTGGGCCCTGGGTGGTGTGTGTGGGTCGGGGATCCCAGTCGTGGCACAGCTTGGCTGTGTGCTGTGTGTGGGGCGGGAAACACAGTTGGGGCACAGATGGGCTGTGTGTGTATGTCTGTGTGTCAGGGATCCCAACCATGGTACAGCTGGGCCTGTGTGTGGATCAGAAATACCACTCGTGGCACAGATGGGCCATGTGTGGCGCATGTGGGTTGGGGATCACAGCTGTGACATAGGTGGGCTGTGTGTGGTGCATGTGGGTCGGGGATCCCAATTTTGTCAAAACTGGACCATGTGCCGTATGTGTATGGCAGGGATCCCAGTTGTCCCAAACAGGGCCGGCTCTAGCTTTTTTGCCGCCCCAAGCAACAACAACAAAAAAGGCGGCCAGACTGCCGAAACAAAAAAAACCGGCAGCCGCAGGGAGCGCATGGAAGGCGGTCAAGGCTGCTCACAGGGGGGTGAAGGGCAGCGCCCGCCCGCTCCCTCCACCCATGGGCAACCAGGCGCTGCAGCCCGCTCGCAGCCGGGCGAGAGGGGCTCCCCACTCTGGCCTTGGGGTGCCTCTCCCGGGGGCTGCAGGAGGTGCTGGCTCAGCCGCTCCTCTAAAGGCGGCTCGGCCAGGCTGGGCTCAGAGCGGCACAGGAGACGGAGGCCGGTGCGGGCGGCAGGGAGTGGCGCGTCCCGGGGAGCTCGGCGGCACGGTGAGCGGTGGGGATCGCTAGTTCCTGCCCCCCCGAGCTGTTGTCCGTGCCCCGGAGTTGCTGACCGGGCTGCCAAAGCAAAAAAAAAAAGAAAAAAAACACGGCAGGGTGGCCAGAATGTGCCACCCCAAGATTGGCTGGAATACCGCCCCTTACAATGTGCCGCCCCAGGCACGTGCTTTCTCGTCTGTTGCCTGGAGCCGGCCCTGGTCCCAAAGCTGGGCACTATGTGTTGTGCGTGGGTCGGGGATCCCAGTTATGGCACAGCTGGGACATGTATGGTATGTGTGGGTCGGGAAACACAGTTGGGGCACAGATGGTCCGTGTGTGTATGTGTTGCGGATCGCAGACGTCATACAGCTGGACCTTGTGCAGTGCGTGTGTGTCAGGGATCCCAGTTGTGGCACAGCCTGGCCGTGTACAGTGTGTGTGGGTTGGGAATCCCAGTCATGGCACAGATGGGCCGTGTGTGGTGCGTATGGGTCGGGGATCACAGCTGTGACATAGCTGGGCTGTGTGTGTTGCGTGTGGGTTGGGGATGCCAATTTTGGCAAAGCTGGGCTGTGTGCAGTATGTGTGGGTCAGGTATCCCAGTTGTCGCATAGCTGGGCCCTGTGCGGTGTGTGTGGGTTGGGAAACACAGCTGGGGCACAGATGGGCCATGTGTGTCTGTGTCGCGGATCCCAGATGTCATACAGCTGGGCCGTGTGCGGTGCGTGTGGGTCAGGAATCCTAGTCATGGCACAGCTAGGCCATGCGTGGTGTGTGTGGGTCAGGGATCCACCCGTGGCACCTCTGGGCTACGGGAACTGCGTGTGGGTCGGGAAACGCAGTTATGGCACAGCTGGGCCGTGAGGTATGTGTGTGGGTTGGGGATCCCAGTTCTGGTACAGCTGGGCTGTGTGTGGTGTTTGTGGGTCAGTGATCCCAGTCGTGGCATAGCTGGGCCATGTATGGTGTGTGTGGGTCGGAAATCACAGTTGGGCTGTGTACGTGGTGTGTGGGTTGGGGATGCCAGCTCTGGCACAGCTGGGCCGTTGTGGTGTGTATGGGTTGGGGATCCCAGCCATGTCACTGCTGGGCCGTGTTCTGTGCGTGTGGGTCCAGGATCCCAGTTGTGGCACAGCAGGGCTGTGTCTGGTTTGTGTCAGGGATCCCAGCCGTGGTACAGCTGGGCCGTGTGTGGTGTGTATGGGTCAGAGATTGCAGCTGTAACATAGCTGGGCTGTGTGTGGTGTGTATGGGTCAGAGATTGCAGCTGTAACATAGCTGGGCTGTGTGTGGTGTGTATGGGTCGGGGATCACAGCTGTGACATTGCTGGGCTGTGTGTGGTGTGTGTGGGTCGGGGATCCCAGTTTTGGCACAGCAGGGCCGTGTATGGTTTGTGTCAGGGATCCCAGCCATGGTACAGCTGGGCCGTGTGTGGTGTGTATGGGTCGGGGATCACAGCTGTGACATTGTTGGGCCATGTGTGGTGTGTATGGGTCGGGGATCACAGCTGTGACACTGCTGGGCTGTGTGTGGTGCGTGTGGGTCGGGGATCACAGCTGTGACATTGCTGGGCTGTGTGTGGTGCGTGTGGGTCGGGGATCACAGCTGTAACATTGCTGGGCCATGTGTGGTGTGTATGGGTCGGGGATCACAGCTGTGACACTGCTGGGCCGTGTGTGGTGTGTGTGGGTCGGGGATCCCAGTTTTGGCACAGCAGGGCCATGTGCAGTATGTGTGGGTCCAGGATCCCAGTCGTGGCACAGCTGGGACTTGTGTGGTGTGTGTGGGTTGGGGGCCTCGGTCATGGCACAGGAGGGCTGTGTGTGGTGTGTGTGGGTCGGGGATCCCAGTTGTGGCGCAGCTGAGCCGTGTGCATTGTCTGGTGGTAGGGGATCCCAGTTGTGGCACAGCTGGGCCATGTGCGGTGTGTGGGGGTTGGGGATCCCAACCGTGGTACAGCTGGGCCGTGTATGATGTGTGTGTGGCAGGAATGTCAGTTTTGGCATAGATGGGCCATGTGAGGTGTGTGTCAGGGATCCCAGCAGTGGTAGAGCTGGGCAGTGTGAGGTCTGTGTGGGTCGGGGATACCAGTTGTGGCACAGCTGGGCCATGTGCAGTATGCGTGGGATGGGATCCCAGTTATGGCACAGTGTGGCCCTGTCCATTTGTGTGGGTCAGGGATCCCAGTTGTGGCATAGCTGGGCCAATTGAAGTCTGTGTGTGGGTCGGGAATCCCAGTTGTGGTGCAGCTGGGCTGTGTGGTGTGTGTGGTCTGGGATCCAAGTTGTGGCACAGTTAGGCCGTGTATGGTGTGTGTGGGTCTGGGATAGTAGCTGTAACATAGCTGGGCTCAGGCTGTGTCTGGTGCGTGTGGGTTCGGGATCCCAGTTGTGGCACAGATCGACCGTGTGTGTGTGTGTATGTCGCGGATCCCAGCTGGGATGAGTGCAGTGTGTGTGGGTCGGGAATCCCAGTCGTGTCACAGCTGGGCCGCGTGAGGTCTGTGTGTGGGTTGGGGAACCCAGCAGTGGCACAGCCGGGCTCTTTAAGGTCTGTGTGTGTCGGGGATCCCAGCTGTGGCATGGATGGGCCATGTGAGCTCTGTCTCGGTCGGGGATCCCAGTTGTGGTGCAGCTGGGACCTGTGCTGTGTGTGTGTCAGGGAACCCAGAGGTGACGCAGCTGGGCTGTGTGTGGTGTGTGTGCTTGGGGATCCCAATTGTGGCACAGCTAGGCCATGTGCAGTGGTGTGTGTCGGGGATCCCAGGCGTGGTACAGCTGGGCTGTGTGCAGTGTTTGGGTTGGGAATCCCAGTCGCGGCCCAGTTGGCCCAGTGTGGTGTGTGTGGGTCGACAGTCCCAGCCATGATACAGCTGATCTGTGTGTGGTGAGTGTGTGTTGGGGATCCCAGTTGTGGCACAGCTTGGCTGTGTACAGTGTGTGTGGGTAGGGAATCCAAATAGTAGCACAGCTGGGCCGTGTGTGATGTGTGTCGGGGATCCCAGCTGTGGTACAGGTGGGCTGTGTTTGGGTTGGGAATCCCAGTCGTGGCACAGCTGGGCTGTGTGAGGTCTGTGTGTGTCGAGGATCCCAGTTGTGGTACAGCTGGACCGTGTGCAGTATGTGTGGGTTGGGGATCCCAGTTGTCATACAGCGGGACTGCGTGCAGTGTGTGTGGGTCAGGAATCCCAATTGTGGCAGAGCTGGGCCATGTGAGATTTGTGTGTGGGTTTGGGATCCCAACCATGGTGGTCTGTGGGAGGTCTGTGTGTGGGTTTGGGATCCCAGCCATGGTGGGCTGTGGGAGGTCTGTGTGTGGGTTTGGGATCCCAGCCATGGTGGGCTGTGGGAGGTCTGTGTGTGGGTTTGGGATCCCAGCCATGGTGGGCTGTGGGAGGTCTGTGTGGCTGAGGGATCACAGTTGTGGCACAGCTGGGCCCTGTATGGTGCGTGTGGGTCGGGGATTTCAGCCGTGACATAGCTGTGCTGTGTGTGATGCGTCCGGGTCGGGGATCCCAGTTGTGGCACAGCTGGTCCGTGTACGGTGTGTGTGGGTCGGGAATCCCAGTCGTGGCAGAGCTGGGCCTTGTGACGTCTGTGTCTGGGTTGGGATCCAAGCTGTACACTGTGTGTTCATCGGGAATCCCAGTTGTGACAGATGAGCTGTGTGCGGTATGTGTAGGTCGGGGATCGCAGCTGTGACATAGCTGCACTGTGTGTGGTGCTTGTGAGTAGGGGATCCCAGTTGTTGCACAGCTGGGCCCTGTGTGGTGTGTATGGGTCGGGGATCCCAGTTGTGGCACAGCTGGGCCATATATGGTGTGCGTTGTGGATCCCAACCATGGTACAGCTGGGCCGTGTATGGTGTGTGTGGATCGGGGATCTCAACCGTCTCGCAGCGGGGCCATGTGTGCTCGGTTGACCACTTCCTGGGTTATAGCCCCTTTGCTGTTCCGTGCCCCCTCCTGTTTCACTCCTGCCAATTGCTCCGCAGAGTGACTGGCAGCTCTCCGCGCAGGGGAACTTGTTGCTAGTGATCAGCCCATTACCACATCACAGGCATTCTGGTTCTGCCTGTGCCGAGGCCTCTTCCCCCTGTTACTAGCAGCTACCTCCCAAGCCGTGATCCCACGAGCTGAGTTCTAATCTTGCAGCTGAGAGTGGTGCCCCCACCCAGCAGGTCACGGTGGCAGCAGGGAGAGAATGGAGATGCCCCTGCTCCAGAGACTCAGGGCCCTGTGGCTTGAGTAAAGAGGATTCTGTTAGTGACAGCGGGGCTGTGACACACAGTTGAAGTTCTGACTATAACCAGCAGGGGGCAGTGGGGCACACAGACAGCCTTGCAATCTACGTACAATGCTGGAGCTGGCGTGTGCATTGGAGCTGGGTACAAATCCCAGGGGAGGTAGCCCCAAGCTGGATTTGGGGCTAGGCCAGGCAGTGGGCAGACTCAGCAGAGAAGCCAGAGACTGAAGAGGCGAACCCCGCAGGGCTGTGTGGTGGGGCCAGCTCTGTGCAGGCAGGACCCCGTCTCCAGGGCTGGGCTATGCCAGCCAATGTCAGCATGTTCAGCTCACCACAACAGAGCAAAGCAAAGGCTCCTGTCTGGGCAAGGCAGAGACTCTGCTCTCAGGATGTTTTCTCAGATTTGCAGGGGGCAGATGCTACCATTGCTACCCTGACGTGGGCTGCCTTGATTTGAGCCGTGTCTCAGATGTGGCTGCTGGACACTGCTCTGAGCACTAGCCAGTGGCCAAGGCAGGATCAGGCTTTCAGCCACAGCTCAAGGGTTGGTCTCTGCTGGGAGACGGGAGCTCAGGCCAATTCTCGTTTGCTTTGCTCCAGCTCAGGGGCAGTGAGAATCGATGAGCAGAAACCATTGTGCTAAACCAGAAAGGCAGTTAGGCCCAGTGCCTGTGGAGTCCATACAGGCGTGCTGGCCCAGTCCCTATGGAATCCATACGGGCAGGCAGGCCCATTCCCGGTTCCTCTGGAGTCCATATGGGTGGGAAAGTGGGCCCCGGTCCATAACAGTGGAGTCAGGGTAGATAAAAATCCATTAATGAAAAATTTAAAAAATCAGATTTTTTTAATTTAAATCAGATACAATATAGCTCAAAGATATCTCATCATGGAATAGGGATTATAAATTCTAATTCTATAGTATGAGACAAAATATTCGTGTCATGTTTAAGAAAAGTTTTGTAAATGAGTTCCAATAGTTAATGGATTAGGGACCCAAGCTTATGGGGTTCCAGGGGCTTCTGTGGCGATTATTTAGGTTAATCTTTCTATCTACCCAGTGGGACTCAGTGCTCATCTAGAAGATACCATCAGAGAGGCTGTTTTGCAGTTCTCAAACTGTGGATTTGTGTCTCCAGAGATAACATGCTTATTAACAGCAAAAATGTTTTTAAATAAAATAAATAAATAATATAGAGAGGTGAGAAATAGCAGACCTCAACCCTATTGTCCCTCTGCAAATTTGTGTACACAGAGTCAATCCCTTACCTCTCTCTAAACGTGCAGTTTCAAAAAGTTCAGTGAATAGAAGATTGTTGATGGCGGAATAGATCTGGACAAGGAGAATAAGTCTGGAGATAAATTTGAGACGGGGAGGAACAGGCAGTAGAAACAAAAGTGAAACTGTTTGAGCAGCATATTCCAGAAGTCTTGAGGTCTTTCTGAGTGTAGCCTTCATTGACTTGAGATCTACCGTACCATTCTCTCACTAGAAGGGAAAACCTATAATGGCAGCAGGCCATAAAAGACACCCAGTTTGGAAATATTTTAATGAAGTTCCTCTACCTGTGAAGAATATGTATTAAGGCAGAGGTGGGCAAACTTTGGACCGTGGGCCACATCTGGCCTGCGGGACCCTCCTGCCCGACCCCTGAGGCCTTGGCCCCTCCCCTGCTGTTCCCCCTCCCCCACAGCCTCAGCTCACTGCGCCACCAGCTCAACGCGCTGGGCGGTGGGGCTGCGAGCTCCTGGGGCAGTGCAGCTGCAGAGCCGTGGCCTGACCCGGTGCTCTGTGCTGCGCGGTGGCGTGGCGGCCTGACCCGGTGCTCTGTGCTGCGCGGTGGCGTGGCTGCCTGACCCGGTGCTCTGTGCTGCGCGGTGGCGTGGCGGCCTGACCCGGTGCTCTGTGCTGCGCGGTGGCGTGGCGGCCTGACCCGGTGCTCTGTGCTGCGCGGTGGCGTGGCGGCCTGACCCGGTGCTCTGTGCTGCGCGGTGGCGTGGCGGCCTGACCCGGTGCTCTGTGCTGCGCGGTGGCGTGGCGGCCTGACCCGGTGCTCTGTGCTGCGCGGTGGCGTGGCGGCCTGACCCGGTGCTCTGTGCTGCGCGGTGGCGTGGCTGCCTGACCCGGTGCTCTGTGCTGCGCTGTGGCGTGGCTGCCTGTCCTGGTGCTTCATGTGGCGCGTCTGTAGCACCACCAGCCACCGGTGCTCCAGGCAGCACAGTAAGGGGGCAGGGAAGTTCAGAGTGGTAGTCGGGGGCGGGGGTGTGGATGGGGTCGGGGTGGTCAGAGGGCGGGGAACATGGTGGCAGGGGTCCTGGGGAGGGCAGTCAGGAAGGAGGGGGGTTGGATGGGGCGGTGGGGGGCAGTCAGGGGCAGCGGTTCTGGGGCGGTTAGGGAGAAGGGGTGGTTGGATGGGGCAGAGGTCCCGGGGGGGGCAGTCAGGAATGAGAGGAGGGGTTGGATGGGGCAACGGGGGGCAGTCAGGGGACAGGGAGCGAGGGTGTGTGTGTGGATGGGGCAGGAGTCCCGGGGGAGGAGGGGGGTGCAGGGGACAGGGAACAGGGGGCTGAATGGGGCAGGAGTCCCGGGGGGGCCATGAGGGGGCGAGAAGCGGGGGAGTTGGATAGGGGGCGTTGACCATAAGAAAAAGAAAATAAGCCTCCCCTAACCGACCCTCCATACAATTTTGGAAACCCAATGTGACCCTCAGGCCAAAAAGTTTGCCCGCCCCATATTAAGGTTATAACAACCAACAAGAATGCACTTTTATGTAGAAATCCATGATTAAATAGAGTCTTCCTGACTAGTGATTTAAATCATGATTTAAATCAATTTGATTTAAATCAAATCCACTGAGTGGAGTCCATATCAGCGGGCAGTCCCGGTCCCTGCGGAGTTCATGCATGCGGGCGGGCCCAGTCCCAGTCCTTGTGGAGTCCATACGGGCAGGTGGGCCCGGTCCTGGTCCCCGTGGAGTCCATACAGGGGGATGAGTGGGCCCCAGCCCAGTCCCTGTGGAGTCCATACAGGCAGGTAGTCCTGGTCCCTGTGGACAGACTTGCAAAGTAGGATAGCTATGAAATCAGTGCAGCCACTCCCCGCAGAGCGTCTCACAAAGTACAGTGCGATGGCACAGCGGTCCCCCAGCTGCTGGGCGTAGCGGTGTCACAGCAGCCTCACCCCCACCCCCTGCCAGGGCCGGCTCTAGGTTTTTTGCCACCCCAAGCAAAAACAAAACAAAACAAACACCTCTGAGAGCGCAACTGCTGAAACAAAACCAAAAAACCCTCTTGGAATGCTGTCCCTGTAATTGTGCCGCCCCAAGCACGTGCTTGGTTTGCTGGTGCCTAGAGCCGTTCCTGCCCCCTGCCACAGTCACCATCTGGCAGCAGTTCCCCCCCATGGCCCCCCAGCATGCCAGGGAGCTCTTGCCCTTCCTCCCAGCAGGGGGCCTGCAGCATGCCTGGCAGGGGGCATGCCCCCCCACTGCCTGCCCAGCCCCTTCTCCTCCAGCGAATCTCCCCTCCCACCCCTGCATCAATGACATTGAGCTGTTCTTCCAATGGAACAAGGGTTCTATGGAAGAAGGGTCCTGCATGTGTCGCTTGTGGCCTGCCCCTGCCCCTGCCCCTGCCCTCAATGAGTGAGAGCCCTTTAGGGCTGCTCCCACCTGCCCTTCTAATATCTCTTCAGGCACCCCCAGCCCCGACCCAGCCCATGAACTCGCATTCCCTGGGCTCAGCCTGTGGTGTGGGGGACGTCTCGCTGCACAGCCCGTGAGGGAGGGGAGGGGAGGGTTCAGGTGGGCAGCAGGGATTTGCAAAGAAGGGAGGAGGCTGAATACTATGTGGGCTGCAGCCCCTAGAGCTGCTTTCCTGGGGCCCCTGCACAGTTCAGACAGGACTGGGGCTCCACTGTCCTGGTGCCCAGTGAGGCTCAGACAGGGCTGGGGATTTGCTCTCCTGGGGCCTGGCGAGGCTCAGACAAGGCCGTGACCTATTTGCATGGCACTTCAGGACTCTGCTGAAGGCTGATCTGAAGGTTGGTGCCATTAGGAGCCATTTGCGTCTTGTGTGAATCATCTCACAACTGAGAGACTGACTAATCCTGAGATGCGGGCAGCTAAAAATGGCAGATATACAATTCCTTTTAGTCAGAAGCTAGATGCTGGAGGGCCTCACAGTGTCAGACACCTCCATCCTCCGGATACACCTAGCAGGTGTTTCTAGAGCACCATCCGCCAGAGCACGTCGCCAAGTGCTACACACACCAAGAGAGCTCACTGCCCTCACCATTGAAATGCAGCCATCTCGGGGGTGGGAGGCAGCAGCGGCTTAGCACCGCTCCGCCACACTACACAACAGCTTCGGATGGGACATGGAGACGAATCCTGGGTTTGGAACACTGGGGCAACTGAAGAGGGGACTTGGCCAGGACACCATAGCGAGGCCCCTGGGGATGGGGGAATGGGCAGCAGGGTCTTTGGAGAGAACTGTATCTCTGGGGATGGACACTCAGCAAGTCCTGGTCACAGAAAGGCCAAGGCTGACTCTCCAGGGCTGCACACGCATAGAGTGGGTGATGGGAGTCCTGCCAGCTCAGCCAGCTATACCCATGTCAGGATTCCCGGACTGGCTGCACAAGATGGCAAGTTCCATGTTGGGTTGGGGCCGTTCTGCCTAGCTCTGCCACGTCCCCTTGTATGGATGATAGTGATGGGCTGTTCCCCTTTGGCCTGAGCAATTTGCAAATAGCTGGGGCTTTGCAAGGTTGCTTCCGTTAGGGGGAGTAGTCGTTGCTCCTAGTCAGTGTATTCTCAGTGGGATCTTTTTATTTACACATAGTCCAGTTTCCCTGACCTCAGCAGAACAAACAGCAGCCGGCAGTTTTCTTGTTCAGAAATCTCCCGGCCCGCCCCTCCAGCAAGCTCTGTGCCCAAGAAGTTCTGTCCCTGCTTCCTCTCAGAGTCCTGCTCTCTCTGCCTCCCACATCCACAGCAGGGAGAGGCCGGCTGGGAACTCACAGGGAGCATGGCCTTGGTGGCTGCCCTTGGTTGGGGGGGTCCTGGGGCCAGCGCTCAGTCTTGCATGTTTTGAGACTCCTTCTGCCTGAGGCCTGAGCCAGAAGCCCAGAAAGGGGCCCGGCCTGGCCAGTGTGGTGGGGAAGGGCATCTCCATGGTGCATTGCGCTGTGATTTCTCAAGCCTTGTTCCTCTTTGTGGCCTGGCCAGGACTGAGGCAAGGGTGAGGCCTCCTCTGGCCAGTCAGTTACCTCCTCGTCTGTGCGGGGAGAGGGGATTGCTCTGTCAGTCTGCATGGAAGCTGCTGGGGGCGGGGCTGTTTGGAAATTCCGCCCCTTGCGGCTTGTGGGGCTCGGGCCGCTGATGTGCAGGAAGGCACGCAACATGTTTGGCTCACAGCCCTTGTGGCTTTGTTGGTGAGGCCGTCTCGCTATGCATTGAGAGCTGCCCTCGCACGGGTGGCACAGTGCCCCCAGCTCAAAGGAAACCTTCCCTAGGACAGGATCAGGAGAGGTCCAGGTCCCAGCAAGGAGGCCCCGAGCTCTCCCCTGCCACAGGGTTCTTCTAGTAAGGGCAGGCACATTGCACCTGCAGTGAGGTTGGACCTCACTGCTCCTTGCCTGCTGTGGCAAAACCAGCATGTGCATCATTGTACATCGGCTTGGCTGGCAACGGGGCACCTTCCCCTCTCCTTGCCACAGCCGCATCCCCCCCTGCCAGGAGGCTGTCCCGATAGTCAGCACACATCTGCCCTGATTTTATTTCAGGCCAGTCTGGTCTCCCTCCTTGCAGGGCCGGCTCTAGCATTTTTGCCGCCCCAAGCAGCAAAAAAAAAAAAGCTGCGATCGCGATTGGCGGCAGCTCTACCACCACTTCATTCTACAGTGGCAATTCGGCGGCAGGTCCTTCGCTCCGAGAGGGAGTGATGGCCCCGCCGCCGAATTGCTGTCGAACGTGCCGCCCCCCTCTTCATTGGCCGCCCCAGGCACCTGCTTGCTACGCTGGTGCCTGGAGCCGGCCCTGCCTCTCTGCAGACCCTCCACAATGACCAGTGGGGGGAGCGGAACAGATTTACACCCTCAGGGGTGTGTAGGCTCTTTGCGTTATGTGTTTGCTGGGAGGTAGTGTGGCCTAGTGGATAGAGCACAAGGCTGGAACTCAGGAGACCTGACCTCTATTCCCAGTCCTGCCACTGGGCTGTTGGGTGGTTTGGGGCTAGTATCTTTGCCTTCTTCTGTGCCTGTTAAATGGGGATAGGAATACTGATCGCTGAGATCTATAGATGAATTGCACTAGATAAAAGCTAGGTTATAGTTATTATTTATTCCCACCAACCCCCCCCCCCCCCCCCAAAAAAAAAACACAACAACTTTGGCAGGACCCTCAGGAGGGGAAATCAGGCCTGATCAAGTCTCAGTGAGGGCAGATCTTGCCTGGGACTGTACTCTGTGGACCGCTGCCTGCCTGTGAGAAAGTGGGAATCGTAATTTTGTTATGAAGCCTGGGTGTGCTTCAGTTTCCCCTATATGTTGCATGGCTACCCAGAGGCGGGAAAACGGTCTTGTTTACGTTAAACAGTTTTGTCAGCAAAAGGCAGCTTTTGTCGACAAAACAGTGGAGCTGCACGCACTAGAAAGCTACTCTTGGCGGCAAAACTCTGCTGTTTTGATGACAAAGTAAAACAACCCTGACGAGAGGCACAGAGCTTATTGAGGCAAACGTGTCAGTGTAGGCCAGTGGTCTCCAACCTTTTTACGCACCAGATCACTTTTTGAATTTAAGTGCAACCCAGAATCTACCACGCCCCTTCCCTGAGGCGCCGCCCCGCTCACTCCATCCTCCCTCTGTCACTTGCTCTCCCCCACCCTCACTCACGTTCACCGGGCTGGGGCAGGGGTGTGGGCTCTGGGCTAGGGCTGAGGGGTTTGGAGTGTGGGAGGGGGTTCCAGGCTGAGACTGGGGCAGGGGATTGGGGTGCAGGAGGGGGCTCCAGGCTGGGGCAGTGTTGGGGTGTAGGAGGGGGTACAGGGTGCTAGCTCTGGGAGGGGGCTCAGGGCTCACTAGGTGGGTGGTGAAGCACTGGAATGGGTTACCTAGGGAGGTGGTGGAATCTCCTTCCTTAGAGGTTTTTAAGGTCAGGCTTGACAAAGCCCTGGCTGGGATGATTTAGTTGGGAATTGGTCCTGCTTTGAGCAGGGGGTTGGACTAGATGACCTCCTGAGGTCCCTTCCAACCCTATGATTCTATGATTTGGGGTGCAGGAGGGGCTATGGGTTGGTGGCTCTGGCAGGGGGCTCAGAGCTGGGGTTTGGGATGCATGAGGGGTATGGGCTCCCGCCGGGTGGCACTTACCTCAGGCAGCTCCCAGTTGGCAGCGCAGCAGGGCTAAGGCAGGCTCCCTGCCTGTCCCTGCCCCATACCGATCCTGGAAGCAGCCAGCATGCCCCTGCGGCCCCTGGGGGGACACATGACTCTGCACACTGCCCATCCCTGCAGGTACTGCCCCTGCAGCTCCCATTGGCTGCAGTTTCTCATTCCCGGCCAATGGGAGCTGCGGGGCTGTGCTTGCAGGCAGGAGCAGTGTGAGGAGACCCCTGCCCCTCCCCCAGGGCCGCAGGGGCGTGCTGGATGCTTCTGGGAGTGGTGCAAGGCCAGGGCAGGCAGGGGGCCTGTCTTAGCCCCTCTGTGCTCAGGGCCGGCTCCAGGCACCAGCCCACCAAGCTTGTGCTTGGGGCGGCACCTGGAGGGGGGCGGCGCGGTGCTCCGGCTCCGGCTGCCGGGGAGAGCGGAGCCCTGGCCGGCACTCCGTCCTCCCCCCGGGGCTCTGGCCGCCACTCCGCCCTCCCCCCGGCGCTCTGGCCACGGGGGAGAGCGGAGCCGTGGCGGGCTCTCCGCCCTCCCCCCGGCACTCTGGCCGCCGGGGAGAGCGGAGCCCCGGCCAGCTCGCTGCCCTCCCCCCGGCGCTCTGGCCGCCGGGGAGAGTGGAACCGCGGAGGGCTCGCCGCCCTCTTCCCGGCGCTCTGGCCGCCGGGGAGAGCGGAGCCCCGGCCAGGCTCTCCGCCCTCCTCCCGGGGCTCCGGCCACCAGTGGAGCCGCGGCAGGCTCGCCGCCCTCCCCCCGGCACTCTGGCCGGTCAGGAAGAGCGGCCTGCGGCCGGGCTCGGTGCCCTCCCCTGCCGCGCTGGGGGGGCGGGGGGCGCGGTGGGAGGCTTTTTTGCCTGGGACGGCAAAAAAGCCAGAGCCGGCCCTGTCTGTGCTGCCAGACTTTTAGCAGCCGGAGATTGCGATCGACTTTCAGAGGCTCCAGGATCGACCAGTCAATTGCGATCTACAGGTTGGTGACCACTGGTGTAGACACTGCTGTTCGTTATGTTGATATAGCTGGCCTCCCCCAGTATCCCACAATGCCTACCGTGACCGCTCTGCTCACTGTTTTGATCTCAGCCACTGGGCGGGCAGGCATGGACCCCTCCCCTTTCAAAGCTCCCAGAAGCTTTGTCATTCCTCAGCCTGGAGAGCTCACAGAGCTGAGGAGGGAGTCACAGAACCATTAATGTGGAATCAGCAGGTGGCCACTGCTGCTGGGAGGGGAGACTGCTGTGCTGTGCAGAGCCAGGGACTGATGTGGGAGGGTGTCCCCTCCCCCAGGATTGGTTGCTCAGGCTGCTGTCTGAATTTAAAGAGACAGCATGCCGACAGGCTCTTCCCCAACACACACACTGTTTCTGTCTTCCCCCTCCCCACCACACACTCACCACATTCTCCCCTCCCCGACACAGACACTTCCGTGAAAAGCCACTGGCAATCCAGTAGGATGCCTATGGGGATGGGATTGAGAAACCTGCATCATGTGACACTGCACCTGCCCCATGAGGCATTGCAAACCTTTCCCAAAGCACCTTGTGGCCAGTTGCACAGTGGGATAGCTACTGCTCTCTGTGTCGATGCAAGAGCTGCTAATGTGGATGCGCTCTGCAGACACAAGGAGCTAATGTGGACATGCAACAGCAGTTTAATTAAAATGGTATAACTTTTGTTGACAAAACTTCATAGTGTAGACATGGCCTAAGTTTGTTCTCAGGGAAGGCTAAGGCTAGGTCTACACTACCCGCCTGAATCGGCGGGTAGAAATCGATCTCTCGGGGATCGATTTATCGCGTCCCGTCGGGACGCGACAATCGATCCCCGAATCGGCGCTCTTACTCCACCAGCGGAGGTGGGAGTAAGCGCCGTCGACAGAAAGCCGCAGAAGTCGATTTTGTCGCCGTCCTCACAGCGGGGTAAGTCGGCTGCGATACGTCGAATTCAGCTACGCTATTCACGTAGCTGAATTTGCGTATCTTAAATCGACTCCCCCCTGTAGTGTAGATGTACCCCTAAGAGACATAGGTGTGCGTGTTACCTCCCTGTCTGGGTGGAATCAGGGGCGGCTCCAGGCACCAGCGTACCAAGCCTTACGGCCTGCTGGTCGCCGTAAGGGCGGCAGTCAGACTGCCTTCGGCGGCATGCCTGCGGGAGGTCCACCGGTCCCGTGGCTTCGGCAGCAATTTAGCGGCAGCTATGCCGAAGCCGCAGGACCGGTGGACCTCCCGCAGGCGTGCCGCCGAATCCACGTTACCAGCGGACCTCCCGCAGGCGTGCCGCCGAAGGCTGCCTGCCTGCCGTGCTTGGGGCGGCAAAAAGCATAAAGCCGCCCCTGGGTGGAATGAATAGAGTAATTAAGGAACCAATTGAATCTGACCCAGATCAACAGGGTGTCCAGAGAGACAATGCCAGCTCCAATGACTCCTGGATCCACTCTCTCAGCAGGGAAGGTGAGCACAGACCAGACTGCCCTCCTCCCCCTCCTGAGAACAAAGGACGGGGAAGGTCTGAGGTGGGGGATAAATGTTGGCTTCTGGTGGAAGCTGGACTCTCACCAAGGAAGTCAGACTAAGGCTATGTCTACACTGCGTACCTTACAGCGGCACAAAGGTCTCCCGCGTAGCCGCTCTTTGCTGGCAGGAAAGAGCTCTCCTGCTGGCAAAATAAAACCACCCCCAACAAGCGGCGGTAGCTTTGTTGGTGGGAGATACCGCTGCTTTTCGCCGATAAAACTTTTGTCGGTCAGGGGTGTGTTTTTTCACACCCTTGACCGATAAAAGTTTTATCGACAAAAGTGCAGTGTAGACAACCCGAGAGACAAACAGAGGCTGTTCACTTCAGCTTGGCTGGGATCTGGGCTAACCAGAATGGTCTGTGCTTTAACCCTCACTGCTCTGTGCTGACCTCAGGACTTCCCATGCTGAGTTCTAGACTAATAAACCTGACTGTCTTGACAGCGCTGTGTGTCACTGTAACTATGGGGTGAGGGGCATTAATTCCTGAAGCACGTACAAGTCTCTATCAGGGTCTCTCTCAGCTGGACTCACTGAGCAGAGTTCCCAGGGAGAAGAAGGAGCGCTGAAGCCCAGTGGTTCAGTGAGGCTGAGTGGCCTGCCCTGGAGGAAGAGTGAGATCCCTTGGGGTCTGGCACAGGGATGGAGTTCCTCCAGGAGACTGGCTCACAGCTGAGGGCCTAGCATCGACCCAGTGGGTCCACACTCGGCATTAGGGATCCCCTTCGAGCAGGCTGCAGTGGTATTTTAAATGTGCAGCGTGGCTGGTTCTGCCGGGCACCACCCTGTGTGTAGAAACTAGAGTGGGTGTGTTCCAGACACTGAGCTCCTGGGCTTGGCAGGTGCCCAACAACCTGCAGCTGCCCGTCCCCATCCCCCGCCACCGATTCCAGTGGAACCGGCTCCATGCCCTGGCAGCCCACGCCTGCAATGCACAAGTGCAGGCAGGAGTCCCCCTGGGGGACAGGAGGGGCCTGGTCCCCACCCCCTCTATTCCATCCCGGCCCAGACATGGGCTGCTTGCTCCTGGTGCTGCTGCTGGGAGCAGGGGCAGCCCAGCCGGCTGGGAGCATGAATGCAGGGGGAGGTGCCCAGGAAAGCTCCGACTCCCAGGACTTGGGCAGCACCTGCCCCAGTGCCACCCAAAGGCCCTAACTGCTGGTGAACACTGGGCCTGCCTGACCCGCCAATAACCTGGCTTGCCAATTGCCACAAGTCCCCCAGGTCCCCCGGCGCTGATCTGTGAGGCCAATCTATAGAGAGAGTGCCACTGCCAGAGCCTGCGTGCATCCCAAAGGGGATTGACACAGACCCACAACTCACCAGGGGGCAGAGGGGCAGACCCAGAGTGTGGCATGGTGTGATGGGGTCCATGGGCCCATAGCCAGGCCAGCCTCTTACATCTCACATAGTGCAGCATTGCGGGGATCCAGGCCCAAAGCCTGACTGCAGCACTGCCCAGATCCCACAGTGATGGGCATGGTATAAAAACCCAAACAGGAGAAGGGAGGTGGAAGAGTGGGGCAGGGGAAGAGTAAAGAGAGGCGGGGAGGGAAAGGATGGACAGGAGCGGGGAGAGATGGACAGATGCGGGTGTGGACAGGAGTCGGGAGATTTGGGGGGATCTGATCCCTGAGGCCAGGTGTCACCCTCCTGACGAGCTGCCTCTCTCCCCCCAGATGGCGTGCGCCCCGTGCAGCGGATTCCGCTGGCCCCGTCCCCCGAGGTCCCTGTCTGGGATGTCTCGAACTTCTCCCTGGTGGATGGACAGCTGGTGCTGATGGCCAGGGACGAGGAGGTGAGGGGCCTGGGGGGAATAAAGCGGGGGATGGGGAAAGGAGGTGTGGGGCTTGAGGGGTGGGACGAGAGGTTTCGAATGACGAGATGAAGGGCCTGGGGGTTGGGGGGATGGGGAAAGGAGGTGAGGGGCTTGGGGGTGGTGGGGATGGGGACAAGGAGGTGAGGGGCCTGGCCAGGGGAAGGGGATGAGGAGGTGCGGGGCCTGGGAAGTGGGGTGGAGGGGATGAGGAGGTGAGGGGCCTGTGGTAGGGGCAGGGATGTCGCTCCCAGCATTGCACCCCATTGGTCACTGTGCTCCCAACTGGACTCTGGATCTGTGGAGGGCTCCTCACCCCCCTGCTCCAGCCCCAGGGGTCCCTACCCGGCAGCTTTAGAGTCTGCCAAGGGCTCCCTTGGGAGATGAACCTGCTGCCCTTGGGCGGAGCCGGTTCCTGAACCCCCTGCTGGAGGCGGGGGCAGCTTCTTGGGCCTGTGTATTGTTGGGGTGGAATTGGCATCAGGGGTCAGGGAGGACCCAATGCCTGAAGCTGCCCCACAGCAGCCACTGCCCAGGAGGGCTGGTGGGGGGAGACTCTGCTCTGCTGGAGAGGCACCACTGGGAGAGGGCCCAGCCTTGCAGACCCTCTGGGCTTGGGCAGGGATAGGTGTGGGGAATGGAGGGGTGAGTGGGGCATGGGGAATAGAGAGACTGGGCAGGCAGCAGGGAGGGAGGCTGGGCGGAGGGGATGGGGGTGGCAGGGAGGGATGGAGACTGGGTGGAGGGATGGAGGCTGTGGGGAGAGAGAGAGGCCAGGTGGAGGGATGGAGATTGCGGGGAAGGAGGCCAGGCAGAGGGGATGGGATTGCCAAGGTGGGAGGGAGCCCCATGGAGGGCATGGAGGCTGTGGGGAGGGAGGCCAGGTGCAGGGGATGGGACCGGTAGGGAGGGAGGCCCAGCAGAGGGGATGGGGGTCATGGGGAGGGACGGAGGTCCAGTGGAGGGATGGAGGCCATGGGGTTGGCAGAGAAGGAGTGGGGCCGGCAGAGGGAGTGGGGCGACAGGGAGGGAGGCCCAGTGGAGGAATGGACACCGGGGTCAGTCACTTGCTGATGTTCTAGGCTCTGCTCCTTACTCCCAGGTTTTGTACAAGAGCCGGAACAGAACTGGCAGCTCCATTTCGGAGACCAACGCTCATCCGTCCCTGGGCTGCAGGAGGGACACCGGTGAGTGAGCCCTGACACAGTGCCATGCACACTGACACACATGTACACACACACGAGTGCATGCATGCATTCATACGCACACACTCCTATATGCATACTCATACTCACACAGGTATTCTTACACGTGCACTCTCACATACATGCACACACACTTGCCACCCGTAGCCCCCTGCCTGGTGCTGTGTGTGAGCCATGCTGCAGAGGGCTATGCGGATGCAGCGCTGGGGAGGAAGCTCTCTCAGGAGAGATGTCTCGGGTGTGTCATGGCTTCCTCTGTGCTGCGTGTGCTGATCCTGAGAGATAGGGCCAGGCTGTTTCCTTCCCCCTCCCCACCCCCCAGGGCTCCCAGCTGCCTGGGTGCTGATGGGGGAGACGCCCCAGCCCAGGGATCAGCTGGAGCGATGGGGTCGTGGTGCTGGCTGCTCTGTGCCACACGGAGAGGTGAGTCAGGGCAGCCCTGCCCAGCTTGCCCTCTGTGGGCACCCCAGCACCTCCGGGCACCTGCCCCTCGGCACTGGGAGCAGGGGCACTAGGAGCCTCCCCCTGCCAGCCACAGCTGCTCCTGCTGGGGCTGAGTTTGGCCTGAAGGGGAGCACGCCAGCTGGGCGGGGGGCGCAGGGGCCGGGAGGGGATCCACTCCAGTGGTTCAGTTTGGGAATTGGTCCTTTGTCCCTCCGCTGAGCTCAGAGCAGCCTGTTGGAGAGACATCAGGGGGGCAAAAGTTGCTGTTTGGCAGCTGGTGGGCTCCTCCCCAAAGGTAGCTGCATTACAGGGGCAGGGACAGTTCCACTGTATCCACAGGCAGGATGCAGTGCCAGGGCACTTGGCAGGTGGGGGACTGGGGGCATGTGGGGGGGGTATTACTAATGGGAGCAGAGACGGGTTGTATTGGTTTGGCAGCTGTGATGATTGCATTGTGCCCAGAAGGCGGCATAGTCTAGGAGTCAGGCAGGCCTGGATTAATCTTTTGTGGGCCCGGGCGGTGCCCAGGGCCATCCTTAGGCCTACGCAGCTGCGTAGGGCACCAAATTGCCCCAAATGTCATGGTGCCCTAGGCAACTGCGTGCAGCATACGTGGCAGCACCAGTCCTGGCGACTAGCCCTATCCCTCAGCCGTCCCCCCCCCCCCAAGGGGAAGGGCCATCCCTAGGGGGGTGTGGGGCCCCGAACAACTCCCTCTGCCCTGCCTCTTACCCTCCCCGCCTGCTCCGCCCCCGGCCCAGCCCACTTCCCCCAGCGACCCCGCACTCACCGGCAGCAGTGGGAAGTGGAGCAACCCGGCCCCAGCCCGCTCTCCTCCGCCAGCTCCCAGCCGCAGCGCTCTGCTTCCCGCCGCCGGTGAGTGCGGGGAAAGGATGCCCCCCACACTCACCAGCGGCGGGAAGCGGAGAGATGCGGCTCCAGTCCGCTCCGCTTCCCTTGCCCCAGCCCCAGCCCTGTCGCTCGGGGTAGGGAAAGGACTGCCCCCGGCTCTCACCGGATCCCCTCCCACAAGCCTTCTCCCCCGAGGGACACAGCTGGGGCTGGGGCAAGGGAAGAGGAGCAGGGTGCTCCTGGCCCCCCACTAATCCCTTGGGCCACTCTGGGCCTGTGGAGCCCCCCAAAGTGGCCCCCCACACCTCCTGCCTCCCAGACCTGGGGGGGAGGCCTGGGGCCCCACACAGCCCCCTGCGGGGGGGCTGCGTAAGGCACCCAAATGGCTAGGGATGGTCCTGCCGGCGCCAAACATATTTTTGGGCCCCCATGGAGGCAATGGTGCATGGCACAGGGAGGTCAGTCCCCAGAGCAAGGGGCCAGCCAGAGGCAATGGGGCATGGCACAGGGAGGTCAGTCCCCAGAGCAAGGGGCCAGCCAGAGGCAATGGGGCATGGCATGGCAGGGGTGGCCCCGCACCGCCCAGCCCAGTGCGAGGCCACTATTTACAAACTGGCAGTTGCCAGATGCACAGTGGTCCACTCAGCTGTGTGCTGCCAGCGTGCCCCTGCCCCTCAGGGACGGGCCCAAGCCGTGCTACACAGCTCTCCCCGCCCAACACTGCCCCCCCCGACTCCCTATGGCCAGAATCCCCCTGGACCCACTATGCCCAGTGCCCCCTCACCCCACAAATGCACAGCACCCCCCTGCCCACAGCCCCACCACAACTGCCCAGCACTCCCCACAGAACCCCCACTCCCCAGTGCCCCAACACACATTTTCCCTGTCCCCTCACAGCCCATTCCGCCCACATCCCAGAGACCCACTCCCGCATGCCCTGCCTCCCGGTTGCAGTCACCAGGCTCCCTCGAGACACACTTGCCTGGAGGGGCCCAGCCAAGCCCCCCACACTGTTCCCCCCGCCTGCACCTGGCTGAGACTGGCCAGGCTTCCGCACTAGTCTCGGGCAGCTCAGCTCCGGGGAGACAGGTGCGGCCCCACAGGTGGTGGGAAGCAGAGACTGCCTGGAGCCGGAGGTGCATAGGGGTCCGGCCAGGGGGCAGAGTGGGCTAGGGGACGGCGAGAAGCCCTCGGCCAGCTGGGTTTTATCCCTGGCTTGGCCAGACTTTCTGGGGGACCCTCGGAAAATCACTTGACCCTCCCTGTTTCCCCACTGTCTGCGATGGCACCAAGCTTTGGGCACCTGCCAGATGTGGCTGGGTCTCATCTCACCCCTACTGTGCTCTGGGAACGAACCCCAAATCCAGCAGTTAATGCAGGGGTGGGCAAACTTTTTGGCCTGAGGGCCACATCGGGGTTCTGAAACTGTATGGAGGGCTAGGTAGGGAAGGCTGTGCCTCCCCAAACAGCCTGGTCCCCGCCCCCATCCGCCCCTTCCCACTTCCCGCCCCCTCAGAACTCCCCCCGAGCCATCCAACCCCCCCTGCTCCCTGTCCCCTGACCGCCCCCTCCCGGAATCCCCTGCCCCTAACCGCCCCCCCCAGTAGCCCACCCCCATCTAACCCCCACTGCTCCCTGTCCCCTGACTGCCCCAACCCCTATCCACACCCCCGCCCCCTGACAGGCCCCCCCCCCGGGACTCCCACACCGATCCAACCTGCTCCCTGTCTTCTGAATGCCCCCCAGGATCCCCTGCCCCTTATCCAATCCCCCTGCTGCCCACCCCCTTACCAGGCCATTCACAGCAGCAGGACTGTCAGCCGGGCCACCCGGTCAGAGCCAGCCACACCGTCCTGCAGTCTAGAGCACCGGGGCAGGCTGGTGGCTCTCGCAGCTGCGCAGGCTGGCAGGAGCTCGCAGCCCCGCCGCCCAAAGCGCTGGTGGCACAGTGAGCTGAGGCTGCAGGGAAGGGGGACAGCAAGGAACGGGCCGGGGGCTAGCCTCCCTGGCCTGGAGCTCAAGGGCCGGGCAGGACAGTCCCGTGGCCAGATGTGGCCCGCGGGCTGTAGTTTGCCCACCTCTGAGTTAGTGCCTGTGTGAACCCCCTTCCCTGGAGCACACACAGTCCAGGTATCGCAGTACAGGGCTAGTACCTGAGAGCTGGGCAGTGACACCACCACCCACCAGTAGATAGCACTGCTGTCCAAAGGAGCTGCATGACAGAATGGGACACATGATTGTCCCCAGGGTCCTACCAAGTGCTGGTAACTCAGATGACTTTTAAATTTGGTGCTGACCCTTTAAGAACCCCCATCTCTTGCTCTGAGGAGGGGCTGGGTATCATCTGCTCCCCCCACCGTCCTGTCTTGCCTATTGGGTGCCAGCTCCCCCACACCCTGCCCTGCCCAGCCCCCAGTGGGGTCAGCTCCCCTGCCCCCTGTCCTGCCCACCCCCGCACCCCTGGGGGTCAGCACCCCTACTCCTTGTCCTGCCAAGCCCTGCCCCAGGGGGTCAGCTCCCCCCACACCCTGCCCTGCCTAACACCCCCCACCCCCTGCCCTCTCCAGCCCCCAGTGGGGTCAGCTCCCCCACCCCCAGCCCTGCCCAGCCCAGCCCTGCCCCAGGGGGTCAGCTCCCACACACCCTGCCCTTTATAACAACCCCCACCCTGCCCTGCCCAACCCCCCACCCCTGGGGGTCAGCTCCCCCACTCATTGCCTTGCCCAGCTCTCCCCGGTGGTTAACTTCCCCACACTCTGCCTTCCCCCCTCCCGGGTTCCTCTTCCCCCATCACACCCTCTCCATTCCAAGGGTCCGATCCCCTCCTCAGCCCTGCCCCCAGTGCCTGCTCTCCCTCTGCTCCCCCCAGGGACATCCAGATCTGGGATGGGGCCATCTTCAGGGGGTGGCTGAGCCCCAGGTGACACTTTCTGAGCACTCAGGGGCTGGTGCTCTGTGCCGAGCCTCTTCCTGTCCCTGCGGCTGGCTCTGCACCTCCCACTTCCTCCCAGAGCAGCTCGACTGATGGGGGGAGGCAGGAACTGGGACTAGTGGGGGCTTGATCCCCTCCAGGGGGAGCGGTAACCCCATCTCTGCCCCCCCGGGAGGCTCCAGCCCTGGATCAGACATGCCTAGGGTGACCAGACAGCAAATGTGAAAAATTGGGATGGGGATGTGCGGGGGTAATAGGAGCCTATAAGAAAAAGACCCAAAAATCGGGACATCTGGTCACCCTACGCCAGGGGTCTCAAACACGCGGCCCGCTGGGTTATTTTCTGCAGCACCAAGCTCCTCGCAGCCCGCCCACCCTCCCCCAGAGTTTACCTAGAGCGGCTCCGGCCTTACGCGCACTGGGAAGCAGCCAGAACGTGGGAAACGGGGGGCACAGGGGCTGTGTGTTGTTCTTGCTTCAGACAGCACCTCCAGCAGCTCCCATTGGCCTTGGTTCCCTATTCCCGGCCAATGGGAGCTGCTGGGGGCGGTGCCTGAAGCAACAGCAACACACAGACCCCTGTGCCCCCCTTCCCCCAGGTTCCGGCCCCTTCCCGGGGCGGCGCCGGGCCAGAGCCCGCCTCCCGACCTCTCCTGCAGCCGAACCCCCTGCCCTGAGCCCCCTGCCACACCCCGCACCCCTCCTGCACCCCAACCCCCTGCCCTGAGCCCCCTGCCACACCCCACACGCCTCCTGCACCCCAACCCCCTGCCCTGAGCCCCCTGCCGCACCTCTCCTGCACTCCGATCCCCTGCCCTGAGCCCCCTGCCACACCCCGCACCCCTCCTGCACCCCAACCCCCTGC
>NW_027052726.1:60631-175562 GCF_011386835.1 Chrysemys picta bellii
ACCACCCACATCCTGGGGCAGCAGGGGGCCCGATTGGAATACTCGGCAGCAGTCCGGGGCTTCGGCAGCACTTCGGCGGCGGGGGGTCCGCTCCGGGTTTTTCGCGGCCCCGAAGGCCCCCCCGCCGCCGAAATGCCGCCGAAGACCCCCGGAGCGGGGCCCCCTTAGGCGCGGGCTTGGGGCCTGATTCTGGGGAATCAGGTGAATCGGCTTAAAGCCGGCCCTGCCCCCCCAGAGCCCTGCAGAACAGCTCCCTGCCCCCTGCAGCGGGTCGTGCCTCGGCTCCTGCCCCTAGCAGCACAGCAGGGCTCTCTCCCACATGGGGGCCGCGGAGCCGGCCCTACCTCAGGCTCTCCTGTACAGTTCAGATGTCCTGGGACTGAGAGCGCCCCCTGGTGGCTCAGCCATACCTTAGCTTTGCCCGTGCTCTGCAGCACATGCACCAGGGCGCTGGCAAGTTCTTCTTTGTGGCGCACAGCAATAGCAGGCTCCAGCCCGGCACACAGCTCTCGGTAGTGGAAGGTGATATACTCGGCGAACTCCTTGTAGCTCACGATGGGCAGCACCTGGATCTCCTGGTAGCGTCCACGCAGCCGCAGAGAAGGTGCCCGGCTGGGGGCAGCTCCACACAGAGGGTACCATTTCTCCAAGGGCTGGCGCGAGGCGGCCAGCTCCCCCAGTGGGATGGTCACGGTGCCCAGGGGGCTGGCCTCCCGCCGCCGCCCCTCTTCCTCCCGCAGCACGCTGATGTGCAGCTCCCGTGCTGCAGGCAGCGTGGCCAGCTCGAAGAGCTCGCCCCAGAAGAGGGCCCCGTCCGCACCCGCTGACTTGGCCGTAGTGCGGGCGTACAGGGCGCCATCCAGGTGCAGCTGGCAGAAGTAGCGCTTCTTGGGGGGCAGGTCTCGGGCCTCGTACACCCAGAGGCTAAGGGTGTTCTCCACACGCTCGCAGTTGTCCTGGGGGAACGACACAGCATGAGGGGTGTGGACACGCCTCGGCAATACATGCCAAGGGAGACCCCCCTGCTCACATGGAGGGGGAGCAGCTCGTGGGGAGGGAGAAAGCCGGGGTGCTGTGGGGCAGGGCAAGGGTGGGGGGGGGGCGCTGAGGGGCCAGGTGATGTGAAGGGCAACTGGCAGAGGGTGAATTCCTTGTGCCCGGTGCAAATGGGAGTGGCTGCACTCCCCCGCCCCAGCTGGTGAGTCGGGGGGGGGGACACAGCCATTCCCCAGCTGACGTATCGGGGTGGGGGGGAACACAGCTACTTCCCAGCTCGCATGTTGGGGGGTGTAGATGGTATTTCAAGGACTGGGGGACATAGCCGTTCCACACCTGGCATTTCGGGAGGGCGCAGCCACTCCCCAGCTGACATTGGGGGGATAGCTGCTCCGCAACTGCCATTTTGGGGGGCATAGCCACTCCCCAGCTGGCGTTTTGGGGAGGGTGCAGCTGCTCCCCAGCTGACATTGCGGGGGGGATAGCCATTCCCCAGCTGGCATTTTGGGGGGACATAGCTGTTCCCCAGCTAGTGTTTGGGGGGGCGCAGCCGCTCCCCAGCTGACATGGGGGGGATAACTGCTCCGCAGCTGGCGTTTTGGGGCCATCTCACCTTGTTGGGCTGCACGGTTCTGCGTAAGTTCTCAATCCACCGGTCCCGCTCAGCCACCGATGTGCAGCCAAAACAGCGGCTCCCCTCAGCATTGATTATCTGCGGGGTGAGGGGGAGGTCGTCAGTGGGGGGAGCACGGCTGCAGTAAAGCCGAGGGGACCTGGTGCGGGGTCATGCTGGGTCAGTGGCCAGCCTTGCCATGGGGGGAGGAGGGGACGAGAATCTGCTCGGGCTTGTCCTGTGCTTCCAGGACAGGGCTGGTGCTCCTGGGTTGGGGCGGGTGCCTTGGAGCTAGGACCTGTCCTGCTCCATGGGTGACCCCCATTCAATCCTTGCCCTTGGTGCCCCAGGGCAACAATGCGCTCTGGCCCTGGAGGGGCTGGTCGCTTGCACGGGGAGGCGCCCTGGGAGCATGGGGGAGGCTGGGAGACCCACCCCGAGTCCCTGGCCCAGCAGCACCGTTACCTAGAAGCAGAACTTCTCTCCCAGAATGCTGCTGTGCAGCGGGCGGATCACTACGTCCTCGCCACTCAGATCCAGCTCAGCTGCACTTGGTGCAGGCAGCAGGGACTCACGGGAGCCATGCCGGCTCGGCAGCCTGGGGGGGGGGGGGAGAATGCGCCGGTCACGTCCCGCCCAGCCCCCCTGCCGGTCCCAACCCAGTCTCTGCCCACAGCAAGGGGGCCGAGTCCAGAGCCTCTCCTGGAGCGGTGATCAGCCTTTGCCCACACCCGCCCCCTCCCCGCTGGCGATACCAGCTTCCTGGTGCACAGAGCACTGGGGCGGCCTAGGGGCAGGGGGGTTCTGCTGCACAGGATCCTTCGGCACCACTGTACCCAGCTCCTCACTGTGGGGAGTTATTCCACCCATCTGCCCAGGCCCCAGCCTCTGGGGGGGCACACACTTGCAGCAGGGCCCCTGGGGGACACGGGGATGGCCTGCTCTAGGCCTAGGAAGGGAGGAGGCTGCAGGGTGGGGGCACTTCCCAGGGGCATCCACACTTTCAGTCCTGTCTGGGGGGCAGGGCCGATGCAACCCATTAGGCGACCTAGGCAGTCGCCTAGGGCACTACTATTTGGGGGGCAGCGACCGCAGCGGTATTTCGGCGGCGGGACCTTCCGCCTAGGGTGGCAGAAAAGCTGGCGACGCTCCTGCTGGGGGGGAACCCCCAGCACCCTGCTCGCTGGGGGCTGCTGTTCTACTGAACCCTATACAGGTTGTTACATTGCCCTCACAAGTAGGGCATCTGATCATCCCCACTGGTCCCCTTGGAGGGGTGCCCACGGGCTTTGCTCAGAGGAGGCACGGTCCCCAAACTCCCCAGATCCTAGGGCCCTCCCCACAGCCTTGGCCGAGCAGGGGAAGATGGGGCTGAGGCTTCTTGCTCTCATGCCAGGGGCAGCGGTGGTGTACCTGTCGCCGTCCGTAAGGGGCGCTGTTGTGGAGTCGGGCTTGGATGCAGTCCGGCCCTTCCGTTCTCTTAGCCTCTTCCATATCAGCCCCTAGGATGAGGAATAGCCAACAGTAACAAGGCTCTCGTGCCACTCAGCCAGCGCTGAAACATAGCCACCTCGGGAGGGGGGGAGGGGAGAAGAGCTACCCCGATAGCTAGGGAAGGGGACCGGACAAGGGCTGTGAGCCCAGGACAATGCTGGGGGGCCAGAGAGGCAGGAAGGAGTCAACCAGACCAGCTGGGCACCTGGTAGTCTGCATGGCCGCTGGGCTCAAGGTGGAGGTCTCTGTGTGCTCCTACATAGCCCTATGGGCATGTGTGAGCGTCCTTGAGTGTCCCCAGGGAGATGTGGGATCTGTGTCCCTCTCTGGAGTTATGTCCCTGGGGTGTGACACCTGGGGCCTGTCCCCTCTCCCATTCCCAGCTCCCCGGGTCAGGGCAAAATTCTAGTCCTAGCTCAGCAGCTGGGATTTTCTTACCTTCACGTTACTGAACTGGGAGCTGGTTGACACGTCGTTCTCAGGGACTCTTCCCGGGGCCCGAGGGCTGGGCGAGCTCTTCCCCTCGGAGGAGAGATCTACAAGAATCAGCCACACTCAGCAAGAGATCCCAGCCCTCCGGGGGGTCAGCTCGGGGAGGGGACTGGAGAAGGGCTGTGAGCCCAGTGTGACGTTGCAGTCTATATGGTTTTATAAAAATATGCTAATGAGTGAATATAATGTAACTGGAATATGCTTCATGCAAAAAGTCTCTTGTAAGGTATCATTACAAAGCTTATAATCTACTGAGTGTGATCATCCTATTTGTATAAATGTACCACTCTTGTATCTGAAACTAGAAATATGAAATATCACTCTGAGGGCCTATTGTAATTATGCAAAGTGGGGGCCATTAATGGTGGTTTGGAATCTTGATGACTCCCATTAACCAGGACAATTGTCTTCAGCTGGCTAAAGAGAGAGCCTCTCCACCCCCCTCTGCTAGCACCCCAGGATACCTGAGAGAAAACTGGAACAAAGGGCAGTGACTGCAAGGGGTGTGAGTGATTGCTGGACCCAGGAGATTAGTCTGTAAAATGGAGCATTCTGGAACTGGTGAGGATCTTATCTGTATTCAGTTTGATTAAACATGGATTTGCGCATTTTATTTTATTTTGCTTGGTGACTTACTTTGTTCTGTCTGTTACTACTTGGAACCACTTAAATCCTACTTTCTGTATTTAATAAAATCACTTTTTACTTATTAATTAACCCAGAGTATGTATTAATACCTGGGGGAGCAAACAACTGTGCATCTCTCTCTATCAGTGTTATAGAGGGTGAACAATTTATGAGTTTACCCTGTATAAGCTTTATACAGGATAAAACGGATTTATTTGGGTTTAGACCCCACTGGGAGTTGGGCATCTGAGTGTTAAAACAGGAACACTTCTGTTAGCTGCTTTCAGGTAAACCTGAAGCTTTTGGGCCAAGTAATTCAGAGCCTGGGTCTTTGTTGGAGCAGATGGGAGTGTCTGGTTCAGCATGACAGGGTGCTGGGGTCCCGAGCTGGCAGGGAAGGCAGGAGTAGAGGTAGTCTTGGCACATCGGGTGGCAGCTCCCAAGGGGGTTTCTGTGATCCAACCCGTCACACCCAGGACACTGCGCAGGACTCCCCCCAGCTCTTCCGGTGCCCCTCTGTCCTGGTCCGCAGTCCCCTGGTATCCCAGCTGTGAGCTCTCCCCACAGCTCAGCCAGTGCCCCTCAATCCCAACCCACAGCCCCTGCCATCCCAGCTGAGGGCTTCCCCTGCAGCTCTGCTAATGCCCCTTGGGCCCAATGCATAGCCCTCTACTATCCCAGCCCTGCCCCCTCCCCCCAACTCTTCTTGTGCCCCTCAGTGCTGAGCTCTCAATTGTCATGCTGGATCAGAGAGGATGGAATTCTCCCACCACTGACCCTGGCCAGCACCAGATGTCCCCAAGGAAGGTACAGAGCTCCCCTTCGTGGCCAACTCTGGACTAACCGGCCTGTAGGGGGCATTTGTCCCTCGCCAGCCCTTACGGGGCAGCTCAGGGGACCAAGGCAGGAGGGTTTGATCTCTTCTGCCTTTCTCAGTGACTGTTCTGGCTCTGAGCTTCTCCTGGCCCCTGCTCCGCTCACCACCCTCCCCAGCAGCCTCCGCATCCATCACCCCTGGCCCGCACCGCTCCCCTCTCATGCAGAATTGATTCCCAGGGTCCCTGGAGCTGCCCGTGCGATGCTGGGACTAAGAAGACTAATGCCAGTGTCTAGACAGAGCAGTCAAGGAGCAGCAGGCCAGGAACCGGACCCAATCTCCAGTGATGGGCTCCCCAGTGCCAGATCCAGCAGTAAAACTCCCTGCTGCTCCTCGATAGCTCTGTCTATAGCAGGGGTGGGCAAACTTTTGGGCCTGAGGGCCACACCAGGGAATAGAAATTGTATGGCGGGCCATGAATGCTCACAGAATTGGAGTTGGGGTGCAAGAGGGGGTGAAAACTCTAGTTGGGGGTGCAGGCTCTGGGGTGGAGCTGGGGATGAGGAGTTTGGGGTGTAGGAGGGTGCTCCGGGCTGGGATCAAGGGGTTTGGAGAGTGGGAGGAGGATGAGGGCTGGGGCAGGGGATTGGGGCATGGGGAGAGGCTCAGGGGTGCAGGCTCCGAGTGGCGCTTGCCACTGCTTCCAGGAGCTGCTTGAGGTATGTCCCTTCTCTGACTCCTACACACGGAGCGGCCCCCGACTCTGCTAGCACCGGAGCAGGACCATGCGGCTGCTTCCGGGAGCCGCTTGGTACGGCCCCCGACCCTGCGCCCTGGAGCGGGGCCATGCCACAGCTTCCGGGAGCCGAGTGGTGTGCCCCCGACCTGACGCCCCGTCCGGAGCGCCGGAGCGGGGCAAGTCCCATACTCTGCTCCCCAACAGGAGCAGGCCATAGTTTGTCCACCCCTGGTCTATACCCTGGCATTAGCCCTCTCAGTCCCAGTATCGCACGGGCAGCTCCTGGGTGTTCGTGACCCCCTAAGTCCCTTCCAGTTGCTGCTCTCCAGGATGCAGCCCACCCCACCCCAGCAATGGGACCTGTATCCCCCTAGGGGACGTGCAGTTCCTGCCCTGGGGACATGATGAGGCCCTGGCTATGCAGGGGAGAGCAGGGGATTCCTTGTTTGTTTTTTTTGCTGGCGGGAGTCTCCCAGGCGAGGGGAGGCTGGAGGATCCTGAGGGGCAGATTGTGGGGCTGCCATTTAGGAGTAGGGCAGGGGTCTCAAACTCAAACAACCACGAGGGCCACATGAGGACTAGTACATTGGCCCGAGGGCCGCATTACTGACACTTCCCCCCACCACCCTCGGCCCCGTCCCCACTCCACCCCTTCCATGAGGCCCCTTCCCTGCTCCCATTCCAACCCATTCCCCGAAATCCCCACCCCAACTCTGCCCCCTCCCTGCCCCCATGGGGAGCAGGAGAGGTGTGGGATGTGGTGGGGGCTCAGGGCAGGGAGTTGGGGTGTGGGGTGCAGGAGGGGTGAGGGGTGCAGCAAGGGGTCAGGGTGCAGGGTGCGGCAGGGGGCTCAGGGCAGGGGGTTGGGGTGCAGGAGGGGTGAGGGGTGCATCAGGGGGCTCAGGGCAGGGGGTTGGGGTGCAGGAGGGGTGCGGGGTGTGGCAGGGGGCTCAGGGCAGGGGATCGGAGTGCAGGAGAGGTGCGGCAGGGGGCTCAGGGCAGGGGGTTGGGGTGCAGGAGGCGTGTGGGGTGCGGCAGGGGGCTCAGGGCAGGGGGTTGGGGTGCAGGAGGGGTGCGGGGTGTGGCAGGGGGCTCAGGGCAGGGGGTTCGGCTGCAGGAGAGGTCGGGAGGCGGGCTCTGGCCCGGCGCCGCCCCGGGAAGGGGCCGGAACCTGGGGGAAGGGGGGCACAGGGGTCTGTGTGTTGCTGTTGCTTCAGGCACCGCCCCCAGCAGCTCCCATTGGCCGGGAATAGGGAACCAAGGCCAATGGGAGCTGCTGGAGGTGCTGTCTGAAGCAAGAACAACACACAGCCCCTGTGCCCCCCGTTTCCCACGTTCTGGCTGCTTCCCAGTGCGCGTAAGGCCGGAGCCGCTCTAGGTAAACTCTGGGGGAGGGTGGGCGGGCTGCGAGGAGCTTGCGGGCTGCAGAAAATAACCCAGCGGGCCGCGTGTTTGAGACCCCTGGCGTAGGGTGACCAGATGTCCCGATTTTTGGGTCTTTTTCTTATAGGCTCCTATTACCCCCGCACATCCCCATCCCAATTTTTCACATTTGCTGTCTGGTCACCCTAGGCATGTCTGATCCAGGGCTGGAGCCTCCCGGGGGGGCAGAGATGGGGTTACCGCTCCCCCTGGAGGGGATCAAGCCCCCACTAGTCCCAGTTCCTGCCCCCCGCCCCATCAGTCGAGCTGCTCTGGGAGGAAGTGGGAGGTGCAGAGCCAGCCGCAGGGACAGGAAGAGGCTCAGCACAGAGCACCAGCCCCTGAGTGCTCAGAAAGTGTCACCTGGGGCTCAGCCACCCTCTGAAGATGGCCCCATCCCAGATCTGGATGTCCCTGGGGGGAGCAGAGGGAGAGCAGGCACTGGGGGCAGGGCTGAGGAGGGGATCGGACCCCTGGAATGGAGAGGGTGTGATGGGGGAAGAGGAACCCGGGAGGGGGGAAGGCAGAGTGTGGGGAAGTTAACCACCGGGGAGAGCTGGGCAAGGCAATGAGTGGGGGAGCTGACCCCCAGGGGTGGGGGGTTGGGCAGGGCAGGGTGGGGGTTGTTATAAAGGGCAGGGTGTGTGGGAGCTGACCCCCTGGGGCAGGGCTGGGCTGGGCAGGGCTGGGGGTGGGGGAGCTGACCCCACTGGGGGCTGGAGAGGGCAGGGGGTGGGGGGGTGTTAGGTAGGGCAGGGGGTGGGGGGAGCTGACCCCCTGGGGCAGGGCTTGGCAGGACAAGGAGTAGGGGTGCTGACCCCCAGGGGTGCGGGGGTGGGCAGGACAGGGGGCAGGGGAGCTGACCCCACTGGGGGCTGGGCAGGGCAGGGTGTGGGGGAGCTGGCACCCAATAGGCAAGACAGGACAGTGGGGGGAGCAGATGATACCCAGCCCCTCCTCAGAGCAAGGGATGGGGGTTCTTAAAGGGTCAGCACCAAATTTAAAAGTCATCTGAGTTACCAGCACTTGGTAGGACCCTGGGGACAATCATGTGTCCCATTCTGTCACGCAGCTCCTTTGGACAGCAGTGCTATCTACTGGTGGGTGGTGGTGTCACTGCCCAGCTCTCAGGTACTAGCCCTGTACTGCGATACCTGGGCTGTGTGTGCTCCAGGGAAGGGGGTTCACACAGGCACTAACTCAGAGGTGGGCAAACTACAGCCCGCAGACCATATCTGGCCACGGGACTGTCCTGCCCGGCCCTTGAGCTCCAGGCCAGGGAGGCTAGCCCCCGGCCCGTTCCTTGCTGTCCCCCTTCCCCGCAGCCTCAGCTCACCGTGCCACCAGCGCTTTGGGCGGCGGGGCTGCGAGCTCCTGCCAGCCTGCGCAGCTGCGAGAGCCACCAGCCTGCCCCGGTGCTCTAGACTGCAGGACGGTGTGGCTGGCTCTGACCGGGTGGCCCGGCTGACAGTCATAGAATCATAGAATCATAGATTATAGGACTGGAAGGGACCTCGAGAGGTCATCGAGTCCAGTCCCCTGCCCGCATGGCAGGACCAAATACTGTCTAGACCATCCCTGATAGACATTTATCTAACCTACTCTTAAATATCTCCAGAGACGGAGATTCCACAACCTCCCTAGGCAATTTATTCCAGTGTTTAACCACCCTGACAGTTAGGAACTTTTTCCTAATGTCCAACCTAGACCTCCCTTGCTGCAGTTTAAACCCATTGTTTCTGGTTCTATCCTTAGAGGCTAAGGTGAACAAGTTGTCTCCCTCCTCCTCATGACACCCTTTTAGATACCTGTAAACTGCTATCATGTCCCCTCTCAGTCTTCTCTCTCCAAACTAAACAAACCCAGTTCTTTCAGCCTTCCTTCATAGGTCATGTTCTCAAGACCTTTAATCATTCTTGTTGCTCTTCTTTGGACCCTTTCCAATTTCTCCACATCTTTTTTAAAATGCGGCGCCCAGAACTGGACACAATACTCCAGCTGAGGCCTAACCAGAGCAGAGTAGAGCGGAAGAATGACTTCTCGTGTCTTGCTCACAACACACCTGTTAATGCATCCCAGAATCATGTTTGCTTTTTTTGCAACAGCATCACACTGTTGACTCATATTTAGCTTGTGGTCCACTATAACCCCTAGATCCCTTTCTGCCGTACTCCTTCCTAGACAGTCTTTTCCCATTCTGTATGTGTGAAATTGATTTTTCCTTCCTAAGTGGAGCACTTTGCATTTGTCTTTGTTAAACTTCATCCTGTTTAACTCAGACCATTTCTCCAATTTGTCCAGATCATTTTGAATTATGACCCTGTCCTCCAAAGTAGTTGCAATCCCTCCCAGTTTGGTATCATCCGCAAACTTAATAAGCGTACTTTCTATGCCAATATCTAAGTCGTTGATGAAGATATTGAACAGAGCCGGTCCCAAAACAGACCCCTGCGGAACCCCACTCGTTACGCCTTTCCAGCAGGATTGGGAACCATTAATAACAACTCTCTGAGTACGGTTATCCAGCCAGTTATGCACCCACCTTATAGTAGCCCATCTAATTTGTATTTGCCTAGTTTATCGATAAGAATATCATGCGAGACCATATCAAATGCCTTACTAAAGTCTAGGTATACCACATCCACCGCTTCACCCTTATCCACAAGGCTCGTTATTCTATCAAAGAAAGCTATCAGATTGGTTTGACGTGATTTGTTCTTCACAAATCCATGCTGGCTGTTCCCTATCACCTTACCACCTTCCAAGTGTTTGCAGATGATTTCCTTAATTACTTGCTCCATTATCTTCCCTGGCACAGAAGTTAAACTAACTGGTCTGTAGTTACCTGGGTTGTTTTTATTTCCCTTTTTATAGATGGGCACTATATTTGCCCTTTTCCAGTCTTCTGGAATCTCTCCCGTCTCCCATGACTTTCCAAAGATAATAGCTAGAGGCTCAGATACCTCCTCTATTAGCTCCTTGAGTATTCTAGGATGCATTTCATCAGGCCCGGGTGACTTGCAGGCATCTAACTTTTCTAAGTGATTTTTAACTTGTTCTTTTTTTATTTTATCCGCTAAACCTACCCCCTTCCCATTAGCATTCACTATGTTAGGCATTGCTTCAGACTTCTCGGTGAAGACCGAAACAAAGAAGTCATTAAGCATCTCTGCCATTTCCAAGTTTCCTGTTACTGTTTCTCCCTCTTCACTAAGCAGTGGGCCTACCCTGTCTTTGGTCTTCCTCTTGCTTCTAATGTATTGATAAAAAGTCTTCTTGTTTCCTTTTATTCCCGTAGCTAGTTTGAGCTCATTTTGGGCCTTTGCCTTTCTAATCTTGCCCCTGCATTCCTGTGTTGTTTGCCTATATTCCTCCTTTGTAATCTGTCCTAGTTTCCATTTTTTATATGACTCCTTTTATTTTTTAGATCGTGCAAGATCTCATGGTTAAGCCAAGGTGGTCTTTTGCACATTTTCTATCTTTCCTAACCAGCGGAATAGCTTGCTTTTGGGCCCTTAATAGTGTCCCTTTGAAAAACTGCCAACTCTCCTCAGTTGTTTTTCCCCTCAGTCTTGATTCCCATGGGACCTTACCTATCAGCTCTCTGAGCTTCCCAAAATCTGCCTTACTGAAATCCATTGTCTCTATTTTGCTGTTCTCCTTCTACCCTTCGTTAGAATTGCAAACTCTATGATTTCATGATCACTTTCACCCAGGCTGCCTTCTACTTTCACATTCTCAACGAGTTCCTCCCTATTTGTTAAAATCAAGTCTAGAACAGCTTCCCCCCTAGTAGCTTTTTCAACCTTCTGAAATAAAAAGTTGTCTCCAATGCAGTCCAAGAATTTGTTGGATAGTCTGTGCCCCGCTGTGTTATTTTCCCAACATATATCCGGATAGTTGAAGTCCCCCATCACCACCAAATCTTGGGCTTTGGATGATTTTGTTAGTTGCTTGAAAAAAGCCTCATCCACCTCTTCCCCCTGGTTAGGTGGCCTGTAGTAGACTCCTAGCATGACATCTCCCTTGTTTTTTGCCCCTTTAAGCCTAACCCAGAGACTCTCAACACTTTCGTCTCCTATGTCCATCTCTACCTCAGTCCAAGTGTGTACATTTTTAATATATAAGGCAACACCTCCTCCCTTTTTCCCCTGTCTATCCTTCCTGAGCAAGCTGTACCCATCCACACCAACATTCCAATCATGTGTATTATCCCACCAAGTTTCAGTGATGCCAACAATGTCATAGTTGTATTTATTTATTAGCACTTCCAGTTCTTCCTGCTTATTCCCCATACTTCTCGCATTTGTATATAGGCATCTAAGATACTGGTTTGGTCTTTCCTCCCAGTTTTGTCCTGACTCTCCTTTCTCTCTGCCAATATAGCCCACACTCCCTCTTGTTTCCCGACCCATCTCCCCGGTCTCCATATTCCCCACTTACCTGTGGGCTTTGCTCACCTGTCCCCGTCAAACCTAGTTTAAAGCCCTCCTCACTAGGTTAGCCAGTCTGTGGCCGAATAGGGTCTTCTGCTGTGAATGGCCTGGTAAGGGGGTGGGCAGCAGGGGGGTTGGATAAGGGGCAGGGGATCCTGGGGGGCATTCAGAAGACAGGGAGCAGGTTGGATCGGTGTGGGAGTCCCGGGGGGGGGGGGGGGGCTGTCAGGGGGCGGGGGTGTGGATAGGGGTTGGGGCAGTCAGGGGACAGGGAGCAGTAAGGGTTAGATGGGGGTGGGCTACTGGGGGGGGCGGTTAGGGGCGGGGGATTCCGGGAGGGGGCCGTCAGGGGACAGGGAGCAGGGCGGGTTGGATGGCTCGGGGGGAGTTCTGAGGGGGCAGGAAGTGGGAAGGGGCGGATGGGGGCGGGGACCAGGCTGTTTGGGGAGGCACAGCCTTCCCTACCTAGCCCTCCATACAGTTTCAGAACCCCGATGTGGCCCTCAGGCCAAAAAGTTTGCCCACCCCTGCATTAACTGCTGGATTTGGGGTTCGTTCCCAGAGCACAGTAGGGGTGAGATGAGACCCAGCCACATCTGGCAGGTGCCCAAAGCTTGGTGCCATCGCAGACAGTGGGGAAACAGGGAGGGTCAAGTGATTTTCCGAGGGTCCCCCAGAAAGTCTGACCAAGCCAGGGATAAACCCCAGCTGGCCGAGGGCTTCTCGCCGCCCCTTAGCCCACTCTGTCCCCTGGCCGGACCCCTATGCACCTCCGGCTCCAGGCAGTCTCTGCTTCCCACCACCTGTGGGGCCGCACCTGTCTCCCCGGAGCTGAGCTGCCCGAGACTAGTGCGGAAGCCTGGCCAGTCTCAGCCAGGTGCAGGCGGGGGGAACAGTGTGGGGGGCTTGGCTGGGCCCCTCCAGGCAAGTGCGTCTTGAGGGAGCCTGGTGACTGCAGCCGGGAGGCAGGGCATGCGGGAGTGGGTCTCTGGGATGTGGGCGGAATGGGCTGTGAGGGGACAGGGAAAATGTGTGTTGGGGCACTGGGGAGTGGGGGTTCTGTGGGGAGTGCTGGGCAGTTGTGGTGGGGCTGTGGGCAGGGGGGTGCTGTGCATTTGTGGGGTGAGGGGGCGCTGGGCATAGTGGGTCCAGGGGGATTCTGGCCATAGGGAGTCGGGGGGGGGGCAGTGTTGGGCGGGGAGAGCTGTGTAGCACGGCTTGGGCCCGTCCCTGAGGGGCAGGGGCACGCTGGCAGCACACAGCTGAGTGGGCCACTGTGCATCTGGCAACTGCCAGTTTGTAAATAGTGGCCTCGCACTGGGCTGGGCGGAGCGGGGCCACCCCTGCCATGCCATGCCCCATTGCCTCTGGCTGGCCCCTTGCTCTGGGGACTGACCTCCCTGTGCCATGCCCATTGCCTCTGGCTGGCCCCTTGCTCTGGGGACTGACCTCCCTGTGCCATGCCCCATTGCCTCTGGCTGGCCCCTTGCTCTGGGGACTGACCTCCCTGTGCCATGCACCATTGCCTCTGGCTGGCCCCTTGCTCTGGGGACTGACCTCCCTGTGCCATGCCCCATTGCCTCTGGCTGGCCCCTTGCTCTGGGGACTGACCTCCCTGTGCCATGCACCATTGCCTCCATGGGGGCCCAAAAATATGTTTGGCGCCGGCAGGACCATCCCTAGCCATTTGGGTGCCTTACGCAGCCCCCCCGCAGGGGGCTGTGTGGGGCCCCAGGCCTCCCCCCCAGGTCTGGGAGGCAGGAGGTGTCTGGGGCCACTTTGGGGGGCTCCACAGGCCCAGAGTGGCCCAAGGGATTAGTGGGGGGGCCAGGAGCACCCTGCTCCTCTTCCCTTGCCCCAGCCCCAGCTGTGTCCCTCGGGGGAGAAGGCTTGTGGGAGGGGATCGGTGAGAGCCGGGGGCAGTCCTTTCCCTACCCCGAGCGACACGGCTGGGGCTGTGGCAAGGGAAGCGGAGCGGACTGGAGCCGCATCTCTCCGCTTCCCGCCGCTGGTGAGTGTGGGGGGCATCCTTTCCCCGCACTCACCGGCGGCGGGAAGCAGAGCGCTGCGGCTGGGAGCTGGCGGAGGAGAGCGGGCTGGGGCCGGGTTGCTCCACTTCCCACTGCTGCCGGTGAGTGCGGGGTTGCTGGGGGAAGTGGGCTGGGCCGGGGGCGGAGCAGGGGGGAAGGGTAAGAGGCAGGGCAGAGGGAGTTGTTCGGGGCCCCACACCCCCCTAGGGATGGCCCTTCCCCTGGGGGGCGGGACGGCTGAGGGATAGGGCTAGTCGCCAGGGCTGGTGCTGCCATGTATGCTGCACGCAGTTGCCTAGGGCACCATGACATTTGGGGCAATTTGGTGCCCTACGCAGCTGCGTAGGCCTAAGGATGGCCCTGGGCACCGCCCGGGCCCACAAAAGATTAATCCAGGCCTGCCTGACTCCTAGACTATGCCGCCTTCTGGGCACAATGCAATCATCACAGCTGCCAAACCAATACAACCCGTCTCTGCTCCCATTAGTAATACCCCCCCCCCCACATGCCCCCAGTCCCCCACCTGCCAAGTGCCCTGGCACTGCATCCTGCCTGTGGATACAGTGGAACTGTCCCTGCCCCTGTAATGCAGCTACCTTTGGGGAGGAGCCCACCAGCTGCCAAACAGCAACTTTTGCCCCCCTGACGTCTCTCCAACAGGCTGCTCTGAGCTCAGCGGAGGGACAAAGGACCAATTCCCAAACTGAACCACTGGAGTGGATCCCCTCCCGGCCCCTGCGCCCCCCGCCCAGCTGGCGTGCTCCCCTTCAGGCCAAACTCAGCCCCAGCAGGAGCAGCTGTGGCTGGCAGGGGGAGGCTCCTAGTGCCCCTGCTCCCAGTGCCGAGGGGCAGGTGCCCGGAGGTGCTGGGGTGCCCACAGAGGGCAAGCTGGGCAGGGCTGCCCTGACTCACCTCTCCGTGTGGCACAGAGCAGCCAGCACCACGACCCCATCGCTCCAGCTGATCCCTGGGCTGGGGCGTCTCTCCCATCAGCACCCAGGCAGCTGGGAGCCCTGAGGGGTGGGGAGGGGGAAGGAAACAGCCTGGCCCTATCTCTCAGGATCAGCACACGCAGCACAGAGGAAGCCATGACACACCCGAGACATCTCTCCTGAGAGCGCTTCCTCCCCAGCGCTGCATCCGCATAGCCCTCTGCAGCATGGCTCACACACAGCACCAGGCAGGGGGCTACGGGTGGCAAGTGTGTGTGCATGTATGTGAGAGTGCACGTGTAAGAATACCTGTGTGAGTATGAGTATGCATATAGGAGTGTGTGCGTATGAATGCATGCATGCACTCGTGTGTGTGTACATGTGTGTCAGTGTGCATGGCACTGTGTCAGGGCTCACTCACTGGTGTCCCTCCTGCAGCCCAGGGACGGATGAGCGTTGGTCTCCGAAATGGAGCTGCCAGTTCTGTTCCGGCTCTTGTACAAAACCTGGGAGTAAGGAGCAGAGCCTAGAACATCAGCAAGTGACTGACCCCGGTGTCCATTCCTCCACTGGGCCTCCCTCCCTGTTGCCCCACTCCCTCTGCCGGCCCCTCTCCTTCTCTGCCAACCCCATGGCCTCCATCCCTCCACTGGACCTCCGTCCCTCCCCATGACCCCCATCCCCTCTGCTGGGCCTCCCTCCCTACCGGTCCCATCCCCTGCACCTGGCCTCCCTCCCCACAGCCTCCATGCCCTCCATAGGGCTCCCTCCCACCTTGGCAATCCCATCCCCTCTGCCTGGCCTCCCTCCCCGCAATCTCCATCCCTCCACCTGGCCTCTCTCCCTCCCCACAGCCTCCATCCCTCCACCCAGTCTCCATCCCTCCCTGCCACCCCCATCCCCTCCGCCCAGCCTCCCTCCCTGCTGCCTGCCTAGTCTCTCTATTCCCCATGCCCCACTCACCCCTCCATTCCCCACACCTATCCCTGCCCAAGCCCAGAGGGTCTGCAAGGCTGGGCCCTCTCCCAGTGGTGCCTCTCCAGCAGAGCAGAATCTCCCCCCACCAGCCCTCCTGGGCAGTGGCTGCTGTGGGGCAGCTTCAGGCATTGGGTCCTCCCTGACCCCTGATGCCAATTCCACCCCAACAATACACAGGCCCAAGAAGCTGCCCCCGCCTCCAGCAGGGGGTTCAGGAACCGGCTCCGCCCAAGGGCAGCAGGTTCATCTCCCAAGGGAGCCCTTGGCAGACTCTAAAGCTGCCGGGTAGGGACCCCTGGGGCTGGAGCAGGGGGGTGAGGAGCCCTCCACAGATCCAGAGTCCAGTTGGGAGCACAGTGACCAATGGGGTGCAATGCTGGGAGCGACATCCCTGCCCCTACCACAGGCCCCTCACCTCCTCATCCCCTCCACTCCACTTCCCAGGCCCCGCACCTCCTCATCCCCTTCCCCTGGCCAGGCCCCTTACCTCCTTGTCCCCATCCCCACCACCCCCAAGCCCCTCACCTCCTTTCCCCATCCCCCCAACCCCCAGGCCCTTCATCTCGTCATTCGAAACCTCTCGTCCCACCCCTCAAGCCCCACACCTCCTTTCCCCATCCCCCGCTTTATTCCCCCCAGGCCCCTCACCTCCTCGTCCCTGGCCATCAGCACCAGCTGTCCATCCACCAGGGAGAAGTTCGAGACATCCCAGACAGGGACCTCGGGGGACGGGGCCAGCGGAATCCGCTGCACGGGGCGCACGCCATCTGGGGGGAGAGAGGCAGCTCGTCAGGAGGGTGACACCTGGCCTCAGGGATCAGATCCCCCCAAATCTCCCGACTCCTGTCCACACCCGCGTCTGTCCATCTCTCCCCGCTCCTGTCCATCCTTTCCCTCCCCGCCTCTCTTTACTCTTCCCCTGCCCCACTCTTCCACCTCCCTTCTCCTGTTTGGGTTTGTATACCATGCCCATCACTGTGGGATCTGGGCAGTGCTGCAGTCAGGCTCTGGGCCTGGATCCCCGCAATGCTGCACTATGTGAGATGTAAGAGGCTGGCCTGGCTATGGGCCCATGGACCCCATCACACCATGCCACACTCTGGGTCTGCCCCTCTGCCCCCTGGTGAGTTGTGGGTCTGTGTCCATCCCCTTTGGGCTGCACGCAGGCTCTGGCAGTGGCACTCTCTCTATAGATTGGCCTCACAGATCAGCGCCGGGGGACCTGGGGGACTTGTGGCAATTGGCAAGCCAGGTTATTGGCGGGTCAGGCAGGCCCAGTGTTCACCAGCAGTTAGGGCCTTTGGGTGGCACTGGGGCAGGTGCTGCCCAAGTCCTGGGAGTCGGAGCTTTCCTGGGCACCTCCCCCTGCATTCATGCTCCCAGCCGGCTGGGCTGCCCCTGCTCCCAGCAGCAGCACCAGGAGCAAGCAGCCCATGTCTGGGCCGGGATGGAATAGAGGGGGTGGGGACCAGGCCCCTCCTGTCCCCCAGGGGGACTCCTGCCTGCACTTGTGCATTGCAGGCGTGGGCTGCCAGGGCATGGAGCCGGTTCCACTGGAATCGGTGGCGGGGGATGGGGACGGGCAGCTGCAGGTTGTTGGGCACCTGCCAAGCCCAGGAGCTCAGTGTCTGGAACACACCCACTCTAGTTTCTACACACAGGGTGGTGCCCGGCAGAACCAGCCACGCTGCACATTTAAAATACCACTGCAGCCTGCTCGAAGGGGATCCCTAATGCCGAGTGTGGACCCACTGGGTCGATGCTAGGCCCTCAGCTGTGAGCCAGTCTCCTGGAGGAACTCCATCCCTGTGCCAGACCCCAAGGGATCTCACTCTTCCTCCAGGGCAGGCCACTCAGTCTCACTGAACCACTGGGCTTCAGCGCTCCTTCTTCTCCCTGGGAACTCTGCTCAGTGAGTCCAGCTGAGAGAGACCCTGATAGAGACTTGTACATGCTTCAGGAATTAATGCCCCTCACCCCATAGTTACAGTGACACACAGCGCTGTCAAGACAGTCAGGTTTATTAGTCTAGAACTCAGCATGGGAAGTCCTGAGGTCAGCACAGAGCAGTGAGGGTTAAAGCACAGACCATTCTGGTTAGCCCAGATCCCAGCCAAGCTGAAGTGAACAGCCTCTGTTTGTCTCTCGGGCTGTCTACACTGCACTTTTGTCGATAAAACTTTTATCGGTCAAGGGTGTGAAAAAACACACCCCTGACCGACAAAAGTTTTATCGGCGAAAAGCAGCGGTATCTCCCACCAACAAAGCTACCGCCGCTTGTTGGGGGTGGTTTTATTTTGCCAGCAGGAGAGCTCTTTCCTGCCAGCAAAGAGCGGCTACGCGGGAGACCTTTGTGCCGCTGTAAGGTACGCAGTGTAGACATAGCCTTAGTCTGACTTCCTTGGTGAGAGTCCAGCTTCCACCAGAAGCCAACATTTATCCCCCACCTCAGACCTTCCCCGTCCTTTGTTCTCAGGAGGGGGAGGAGGGCAGTCTGGTCTGTGCTCACCTTCCCTGCTGAGAGAGTGGATCCAGAAGTCATTGGAGCTGGCATTGTCTCTCTGGACACCCTGTTGATCTGGGTCAGATTCAATTGGTTCCTTAATTACTCTATTCATTCCACCCAGGGGCGGCTTTATGCTTTTTGCCGCCCCAAGCACGGCAGGCAGGCAGCCTTCGGCGGCACGCCTGCGGGAGGTCCGCTGGTAACGTGGATTCGGCGGCATGCCTGCGGGAGGTCCACCGGTGCTGCGGCTTCGGCATAGCTGCCGCTAAATTGCTGCCGAAGCCACGGGACCGGCGGACCTCCCGCAGGCATGCCGCCGAAGGCAGTCTGACTGCCGCCCTTACGGCGACCAGCAGGCCGTAAGGCTTGGTACGCTGGTGCCTGGAGCCGCCCCTGATTCCACCCAGACAGGGAGGTAACACGCACACCTATGTCTCTTAGGGGTACATCTACACTACAGGGGGGAGTCGATTTAAGATACGCAAATTCAGCTACGTGAATAGCATAGCTGAATTCGACGTATCGCAGCCGACTTACCCCGCTGTGAGGACGGCGACAAAATCGACTTCTGCGGCTTTCTGTCGACGGCGCTTACTCCCACCTCCGCTGGTGGAGTAAGAGCGCCGATTCGGGGATCGATTGTCGCGTCCCGACGGGATGCGATAAATCGATCCCCGAGAGGTCGATTTCTACCCGCCGATTCAGGCGGGTAGTGTAGACCTAGCTTTAGCCTTCCCTGAGAACAAACTTAGGCCATGTCTACACTATGAAGTTTTGTCAACAAAAGTTATACCATTTTAATTAAACTGCTGTTGCATGTCCACATTAGCTCCTTGTGTCTGCAGAGCGCATCCACATTAGCAGCTCTTGCATCGACACAGAGAGCAGTAGCTATCCCACTGTGCAACTGGCCACAAGGTGCTTTGGGAAAGGTTTGCAATGCCTCATGGGGCAGGTGCAGTGTCACATGATGCAGGTTTCTCAATCCCATCCCCATAGGCATCCTACTGGATTGCCAGTGGCTTTTCACTGAAGTGTCTGTGTGGGGGAGGGGAGAATGTGGTGAGTGTGTGGTGGGGAGGGGGAAGACAGAAACAGTGTGTGTGTTGGGGAAGAGCCTGTCGGCATGCTGTCTCTTTAAATTCAGACAGCAGCCTGAGCAACCAATCCTGGGGGAGGGGACACCCTCCCACATCAGTCCCTGGCTCTGCACAGCACAGCAGTCTCCCCTCCCAGCAGCAGTGGCCACCTGCTGATTCCACATTAATGGTTCTGTGACTCCCTCCTCAGCTCTGTGAGCTCTCCAGGCTGAGGAATGACAAAGCTTCTGTGAGCTTTGAAAGGGGAGGGGTCCATGCCTGCCCGCCCAGTGGCTGAGATCAAAACAGTGAGCAGAGCGGTCACGGTAGGCATTGTGGGATACTGGGGGAGGCCAGTTATATCAACATAACGAACAGCAGTGTCTACACCAGTGGTCACCAACCTGTAGATCGCAATTGACTGGTCGATCCTGGAGCCTCTGAAAGTCGATCGCAATCTCCGGCTGCTAAAAGTCTGGCAGCACAGACAGGGCCGGCTCTGGCTTTTTTGCCGCCCCAGGCAAAAAAGCCTCCCACCGCGCCCCCCGCCCCCCCAGCGCGGCAGGGGAGGGCACCGAGCCCGGCCGCAGGCCGCTCTTCCTGACCGGCCAGAGTGCCGGGGGGAGGGCGGCGAGCCTGCCGCGGCTCCGCTGGTGGCCGGAGCCCCGGGAGGAGGGCGGAGAGCCTGGCCGGGGCTCCGCTCTCCCCGGCGGCCAGAGCGCCGGGAAGAGGGCGGCGAGCCCGCCGCGGTTCCGCTCTCCCCAGTGGCCAGAGCGCCGGGGGGAGGGCAGCGAGCTGGCCGGGGCTCCGCTCTCCCCGGCGGCCAGAGTGCCGGGGGGAGGGCGGAGAGCCCACCACGGCTCCGCTCTCCCCCGTGGCCAGAGCGCCGGGGGGAGGGCGGAGTGGCGGCCAGAGCCCCGGGGGGAGGACGGAGTGCCGGCCGGGGCTCCGCTCTCCCCGGCGGCCGGAGCCGGAGCACCGCGCCGCCCCCCTCCAGGTGCCGCCCCAAGCACAAGCTTGGTGGGCTGGTGCCTGGAGCCGGCCCTGAGCACAGAGGGGCTAAGACAGGCCCCCTGCCTGCCCTGGCCTTGCACCACTCCCAGAAGCATCCAGCACGCCCCTGCGGCCCTGGGGGAGGGGCAGGGGTCTCCGCACACTGCTCCTGCCTGCAAGCACACCCCCGCAGCTCCCATTGGCCGGGAATGAGAAACTGCAGCCAATGGGAGCTGCAGGGGCAGTACCTGCAGGGATGGGCAGTGTGCAGAGTCATGTGTCCCCCCAGGGGCCGCAGGGGCATGCTGGCTGCTTCCAGGATCGGTATGGGGCAGGGACAGGCAGGGAGCCTGCCTTAGCCCTGCTGCACTGCCAACTGGGAGCTGCCCGAGGTAAGTGCCACCCGGCGGGAGCCCATACCCCTCATGCATCCCAAACCCCAGCTCTGAGCCCCCTGCCAGAGCCACCAACCCATAGCCCCTGCTGCACCCCAAATCATAGAATCATAGGGTTGGAAGGGACCTCAGGAGGTCATCTAGTCCAACCCCCTGCTCAAAGCAGGACCAATTCCCAACTAAATCATCCCAGCCAGGGCTTTGTCAAGCCTGACCTTAAAAACCTCTAAGGAAGGAGATTCCACCACCTCCCTAGGTAACCCATTCCAGTGCTTCACCACCCACCTAGTGAGCCCTGAGCCCCCTCCCAGAGCTAGCACCCCGTACCCCCTCCTACACCCCAACACTCTGCCCCAGCCTGGAGCCCCCTCCTGCACCCCAATCCCCTGCCCCAGTCTCAGCCTGGAACCCCCTCCCACACTCCAAACCCCTCAGCCCTAGCCCAGAGCCCACACCCCTGCCCCAGCCCGGTGAAAGTGAGTGAGGGTGGGGGAGAGCAAGTGACAGAGGGAGGATGGAGTGAGCGGGGCGGCGCCTCGGGGAAGGGGCGTGGTAGATTCTGGGTTGCACTTAAATTCAAAAAGTGATCTGGTGCGTAAAAAGGTTGGAGACCACTGGCCTACACTGACACGTTTGTCTCAATAAGCTCTGTGCCTCTCGTCAAGGTTGTTTTACTTTGTCATCAAAACAGCAGAGTTTTGCCGCCAAGAGTAGCTTTCTAGTGCGTGCAGCTCCACTGTTTTGTCGACAAAAGCTGCCTTTTGCTGACAAAACTGTTTAACGTAAACAAGACCTTTTTCCCGCCTCTGGGTAGCCATGCAACATATAGGGAAAACTGAAGCACACCCAGGCTTCATAACAAAATTACGATTCCCACTTTCTCACAGGCAGGCAGCGGTCCACAGAGTACAGTCCCAGGCAAGATCTGCCCTCACTGAGACTTGATCAGGCCTGATTTCCCCTCCTGAGGCTCCTGCCAAAGTTGTTGTTTTTTTTGGGGGGGGGTGGGGGTTGGTGGGAATAAATAATAACTATAACCTAGCTTTTATCTAGTGCAATTCATCTATAGATCTCAGCGATCAGTATTCCTATCCCCATTTAACAGGCACAGAAGAAGGCAAAGATACTAGCCCCAAACCACCCAACAGCCCAGTGGCAGGACTGGGAATAGAGGTCAGGTCTCCTGAGTTCCAGCCTTGTGCTCTATCCACTAGGCCACACTACCTCCCAGCAAACACATAACGCAAAGAGCCTACACACCCCTGAGGGTGTAAATCTGTTCCGCTCCCCCCACTGGTCATTGTGGAGGGTCTGCAGAGAGGCAGGGCCGGCTCCAGGCACCAGCGTAGCAAGCAGGTGCCTGGGGCGGCCAATGAAGAGGGGGGCGGCACGTTCGGCAGCAATTCGGCGGCGGGGCCATCACTCCCTCTCGGAGCGAAGGACCTGCCACCAAATTGCCACTGTAGAATGAAGTGGTGGTAGAGCTGCCGCCAATCGCGATCGCAGCTTTTTTTTTTTTTGCTGCTTGGGGCGGCAAAAATGCTAGAGCCGGCCCTGCAAGGAGGGAGACCGGACTGGCCTGAAATAAAATCAGGGCAGATGTGTGCTGACTATCGGGACAGCCTCCTGGCAGGAGGGGATGCGGCTGTGGCAAGGAGAGGGGAAGGTGCCCCGTTGCCAGCCAAGCCGATGTACAATGATGCACATGCTGGTTTTGCCACAGCAGGCAAGGAGCAGTGAGGTCCAGCCTCACTGCAGGTGCAATGTGCCTGCCCTTACTAGAAGAACCCTGTGGCAGGGGAGAGCTCGGGGCCTCCTTGCTGGGACCTGGACCTCTCCTGATCCTGTCCTAGGGAAGGTTTCCTTTGAGCTGGGGGCACTGTGCCACCCGTGCGAGGGCAGCTCTCAATGCATAGCGAGACGGCCTCACCAACAAAGCCACAAGGGCTGTGAGCCAAACATGTTGCGTGCCTTCCTGCACATCAGCGGCCCGAGCCCCACAAGGCGCAAGGGGCGGAATTTCCAAACAGCCCCGCCCCCAGCAGCTTCCATGCAGACTGACAGAGCAATCCCCTCTCCCCGCACAGACGAGGAGGTAACTGACTGGCCAGAGGAGGCCTCACCCTTGCCTCAGTCCTGGCCTGGCCACAAAGAGGAACAAGGCTTGAGAAATCACAGCGCAATGCACCATGGAGATGCCCTTCCCCAGCACACTGGCCAGGCCGGGCCCCTTTCTGGGCTTCTGGCTCAGGCCTCAGGCAGAAGGAGTCTCAAAACATGCAAGACTGAGCGCTGGCCCCAGGACCCCCCCAACCAAGGGCAGCCACCAAGGCCATGCTCCCTGTGAGTTCCCAGCCGGCCACTCCCTGCTGTGGATGTGGGAGGCAGAGAGAGCAGGACTCTGAGAGGAAGCAGGGACAGAACTTCTTGGGCACAGAGCTTGCTGGAGGGGCAGGCCGGGAGATTTCTGAACAAGAAAACTGCCGGCTGCTGTTTGTTCTGCTGAGGTCAGGGAAACTGGACTATGTGTAAATAAAAAGATCCCACTGAGAATACACTGACTAGGAGCAACGACTACTCCCCCTAACGGAAGCAACCTTGCAAAGCCCCAGCTATTTGCAAATTGCTCAGGCCAAAGGGGAACAGCCCATCACTATCATCCATACAAGGGGACGTGGCAGAGCTAGGCAGAACGGCCCCAACCCAACATGGAACTTGCCATCTTGTGCAGCCAGTCCGGGAATCCTGACATGGGTATAGCTGGCTGAGCTGGCAGGACTCCCATCACCCACTCTATGCGTGTGCAGCCCTGGAGAGTCAGCCTTGGCCTTTCTGTGACCAGGACTTGCTGAGTGTCCATCCCCAGAGATACAGTTCTCTCCAAAGACCCTGCCGCCCATTCCCCCATCCCCAGGGGCCTCGCTATGGTGTCCTGGCCAAGTCCCCTCTTCAGTTGCCCCAGTGTTCCAAACCCAGGATTCGTCTCCATGTCCCATCCGAAGCTGTTGTGTAGTGTGGCGGAGCGGTGCTAAGCCGCTGCTGCCTCCCACCCCCGAGATGGCTGCATTTCAATGGTGGGGGCAGTGAGCTCTCTTGGTGTGTGTAGCACTTGGCGACGTGCTCTGGCGGATGGTGCTCTAGAAACACCTGCTAGGTGTATCCGGAGGATGGAGGTGTCTGACACTGTGAGGCCCTCCAGCATCTAGCTTCTGACTAAAAGGAATTGTATGTCTGCCGTTTTTAGCTGCCCGCGTCTCAGGATTAGTCAGTCTCTCAGTTGTGAGATGATTCACACAAGACGCAAATGGCTCCTAATGGCACCAACCTTCAGATCAGCCTTCAGCAGAGTCCTGAAGTGCCATGCAAATAGGTCACGGCCTTGTCTGAGCCTCGCCAGGCCCCAGGAGAGCAAATCCCCAGCCCTGTCTGAGCCTCACTGGGCACCAGGACAGTGGAGCCCCAGTCCTGTCTGAACTGTGCAGGGGCCCCAGGAAAGCAGCTCTAGGGGCTGCAGCCCACATAGTATTCAGCCTCCTCCCTTCTTTGCAAATCCCTGCTGCCCACCTGAACCCTCCCCTCCCCTCCCTCACGGGCTGTGCAGCGAGACGTCCCCCACACCACAGGCTGAGCCCAGGGAATGCGAGTTCATGGGCTGGGTCGGGGCTGGGGGTGCCTGAAGAGATATTAGAAGGGCAGGTGGGAGCAGCCCCTAAAGGGCTCTCACTCATTGAGGGCAGGGGCAGGGGCAGGCCACAAGCGACACATGCAGGGCCCTTCTTCCATAGAACCCTTGTTCCATTGGAAGAACAGCTCAATGTCACTGATGCAGGGGTGGGAGGGGAGATTCGCTGGAGGAGAAGGGGCTGGGCAGGCAGTGGGGGGGCATGCCCCCTGCCAGGCATGCTGCAGGCCCCCTGCTGGGAGGAAGGGCAAGAGCTCCCTGGCGTGCTGGGGGGCCATGAGGGGGAACTGCTGCCAGATGGTGACTGTGGCAGGGGGCAGGACCGGCTCTAGGCACCAGCAAACCAAGCACGTGCTTGGGGCGGCACAATTACAGGGACAGCATTCCAAGAGGTTTTTTGGGGTTTTTTTTTTGTTTTTGTTTCAGCAGTTGCGCTCTCAGAGGTGTTTGTTTTGTTTTGTTTTTGCTTGGGGTGGCAAAAAACCTAGAGCCGGCCCTGGCAGGGGGTGGGGGTGAGGCTGCTGTGACACCGCTACGCCCAGCAGCTGGGGGACCGCTGTGCCATCGCACTGTACTTTGTGAGACGCTCTGCGGGGAGTGGCTGCACTGATTTCATAGCTATCCTACTTCGCAAGTCTGTCCACAGGGACCAGGACTACCTGCCTGTATGGACTCCACAGGGACTGGGCTGGGGCCCACTCATCCCCCTGTATGGACTCCACGGGGACCAGGACCGGGCCCACCTGCCCGTATGGACTCCACAAGGACTGGGACTGGGCCCACCCGCATGCATGAACTCCGCAGGGACCGGGACTGCCCGCTGATATGGACTCCACTCAGTGGATTTGATTTAAATCAAATTGATTTAAATCATGATTTAAATCACTAGTCAGGAAGACTCTATTTAATCATGGATTTCTACATAAAAGTGCATTCTTGTTGGTTGTTATAACCTTAATACGGGGCGGGCAAACTTTTTGGCCTGAGGGTCACATTGGGTTTCCAAAATTGTATGGAGGGTCGGTTAGGGGAGGCTTATTTTCTTTTTCTTATGGTCAATGCCCCCTATCCAACTCCCCCGCTTCTCGCCCCCTCATGGCCCCCCCGGGACTCCTGCCCCATTCAACCCCCTGTTCCCTGTCCCCTGTACCCCCCTCCTCCCCCGGGACTCCTGCCCCATCCACACACACACCCTCGCTCCCTGTCCCCTGACTGCCCCCCGTTGCCCCATCCAACCCCTCCTCTCATTCCTGACTGCCCCCCCCCCCCGGGACCTCTGCCCCATCCAACCACCCCTTCTCCCTAACCGCCCCAGAACCGCTGCCCCTGACTGCCCCCCACCGCCCCATCCAACCCCCCTCCTTCCTGACTGCCCTCCCCAGGACCCCTGCCACCATGTTCCCCGCCCTCTGACCACCCCAACCCCATCCACACCCCCGCCCCCTGACTACCACTCTGAACTTCCCTGCCCCCTTACTGTGCTGCCTGGAGCACCGGTGGCTGGTGGTGCTACAGCCGCGCCACCTGGAGCACCGGGTCAGGCAGCCACGCCACCGCGCAGCACAGAGCACCGGGTCAGGCAGCCACGCCACCGCGCAGCACAGAGCACCGGGTCAGGCCGCCACGCCACCGCGCAGCACAGAGCACCGGGTCAGGCAGCCACGCCACCGCGCAGCACAGAGCACCGGGTCAGGCCGCCACGCCACCGCGCAGCACAGAGCACCGGGTCAGGCCGCCACGCCACCGCGCAGCACAGAGCACCGGGTCAGGCAGCCACGCCACCGCGCAGCACAGAGCACCGGGTCAGGCTGCCACGCCACCGCGCAGCACAGAGCACCGGGTCAGGCTGCCACGCCACCGCGCAGCACAGAGCACCGGGTCAGGCAGCCACGCCACCGCGCAGCACAGAGCACCGGGTCAGGCCACGGCTCTGCAGCTGCACTGCCCCAGGAGCTCGCAGCCCCACCGCCCAGCGCGTTGAGCTGGTGGCGCAGTGAGCTGAGGCTGTGGGGGAGGGGGAACAGCAGGGGAGGGGCCAAGGGCTCAGGGGCCGGGCAGGAGGGTCCCGCAGGCCAGATGTGGCCCACGGTCCAAAGTTTGCCCACCTCTGCCTTAATACATATTCTTCACAGGTAGAGGAACTTCATTAAAATATTTCCAAACTGGGTCTCTTTTATGGCCTGCTGCCATTATAGGTTTTCCCTTCTAGTGAGAGAATGGTACGGTAGATCTCAAGTCAATGAAGGCTACACTCAGAAAGACCTCAAGACTTCTGGAATATGCTGCTCAAACAGTTTCACTTTTGTTTCTACTGCCTGTTCCTCCCCGTCTCAAATTTATCTCCAGACTTATTCTCCTTGTCCAGATCTATTCCGCCATCAACAATCTTCTATTCACTGAACTTTTTGAAACTGCACGTTTAGAGAGAGGTAAGGGATTGACTCTGTGTACACAAATTTGCAGAGGGACAATAGGGTTGAGGTCTGCTATTTCTCACCTCTCTATATTATTTATTTATTTTATTTAAAAACATTTTTGCTGTTAATAAGCATGTTATCTCTGGAGACACAAATCCACAGTTTGAGAACTGCAAAACAGCCTCTCTGATGGTATCTTCTAGATGAGCACTGAGTCCCACTGGGTAGATAGAAAGATTAACCTAAATAATCGCCACAGAAGCCCCTGGAACCCCATAAGCTTGGGTCCCTAATCCATTAACTATTGGAACTCATTTACAAAACTTTTCTTAAACATGACACGAATATTTTGTCTCATACTATAGAATTAGAATTTATAATCCCTATTCCATGATGAGATATCTTTGAGCTATATTGTATCTGATTTAAATTAAAAAAATCTGATTTTTTAAATTTTTCATTAATGGATTTTTATCTACCCTGACTCCACTGTTATGGACCGGGGCCCACTTTCCCACCCATATGGACTCCAGAGGAACCGGGAATGGGCCTGCCTGCCCGTATGGATTCCATAGGGACTGGGCCACCACGCCTGTATGGACTCCACAGGCACTGGGCCTAACTGCCTTTCTGGTTTAGCACAATGGTTTCTGCTCATCGATTCTCACTGCCCCTGAGCTGGAGCAAAGCAAACGAGAATTGGCCTGAGCTCCCGTCTCCCAGCAGAGACCAACCCTTGAGCTGTGGCTGAAAGCCTGATCCTGCCTTGGCCACTGGCTAGTGCTCAGAGCAGTGTCCAGCAGCCACATCTGAGACACGTCTCAAATCAAGGCAGCCCACGTCAGGGTAGCAATGGTAGCATCTGCCCCCTGCAAATCTGAGAAAACATCCTGAGAGCAGAGTCTCTGCCTTGCCCAGACAGGAGCCTTTGCTTTGCTCTGTTGTGGTGAGCTGAACATGCTGACATTGGCTGGCATAGCCCAGCCCTGGAGACGGGGTCCTGCCTGCACAGAGCTGGCCCCACCACACAGCCCTGCGGGGTTCGCCTCTTCAGTCTCTGGCTTCTCTGCTGAGTCTGCCCACTGCCTGGCCTAGCCCCAAATCCAGCTTGGGGCTACCTCCCCTGGGATTTGTACCCAGCTCCAATGCACACGCCAGCTCCAGCATTGTACGTAGATTGCAAGGCTGTCTGTGTGCCCCACTGCCCCCTGCTGGTTATAGTCAGAACTTCAACTGTGTGTCACAGCCCCGCTGTCACTAACAGAATCCTCTTTACTCAAGCCACAGGGCCCTGAGTCTCTGGAGCAGGGGCATCTCCATTCTCTCCCTGCTGCCACCGTGACCTGCTGGGTGGGGGCACCACTCTCAGCTGCAAGATTAGAACTCAGCTCGTGGGACCACGGCTTGGGAGGTAGCTGCTAGTAAGAGGGGGAAGAGGCCTCGGCACAGGCAGAACCAGAATGCCTGTGATGTGGTAATGGGCTGATCACTAGCAACAAGTTCCCCTGCGCGGAGAGCTGCCAGTCACTCTGCGGAGCAATTGGCAGGAGTGAAACAGGAGGGGGCACGGAACAGCAAAGGGGCTATAACCCAGGAAGTGGTCAACCGAGCACACATGGCCCCGCTGCGAGACGGTTGAGATCCCCGATCCACACACACCACACACGGCCCAGCTGTACCATGGTTGGGATCCACAACGCACACCATATATGGCCCAGCTGTGCCACAACTGGGATCCCCGACCCATACACACCACACAGGGCCCAGCTGTGCAACAACTGGGATCCCCTACTCACAAGCACCACACACAGTGCAGCTATGTCACAGCTGCGATCCCCGACCTACACATACCGCACACAGCTCATCTGTCACAACTGGGATTCCCGATGAACACACAGTGTACAGCTTGGATCCCAACCCAGACACAGACGTCACAAGGCCCAGCTCTGCCACGACTGGGATTCCCGACCCGCACACACTGTACACGGACCAGCTGTGCCACAACTGGGATCCCCGACCCGGACGCATCACACACAGCACAGCTATGTCACGGCTGAAATCCCCGACCCACACGCACCATACAGGGCCCAGCTGTGCCACAACTGTGATCCCTCAGCCACACAGACCTCCCACAGCCCACCATGGCTGGGATCCCAAACCCACACACAGACCTCCCACAGCCCACCATGGCTGGGATCCCAAACCCACACACAGACCTCCCACAGCCCACCATGGCTGGGATCCCAAACCCACACACAGACCTCCCACAGACCACCATGGTTGGGATCCCAAACCCACACACAAATCTCACATGGCCCAGCTCTGCCACAATTGGGATTCCTGACCCACACACACTGCACGCAGTCCCGCTGTATGACAACTGGGATCCCCAACCCACACATACTGCACACGGTCCAGCTGTACCACAACTGGGATCCTCGACACACACAGACCTCACACAGCCCAGCTGTGCCACGACTGGGATTCCCAACCCAAACACAGCCCACCTGTACCACAGCTGGGATCCCCGACACACATCACACACGGCCCAGCTGTGCTACTATTTGGATTCCCTACCCACACACACTGTACACAGCCAAGCTGTGCCACAACTGGGATCCCCAACACACACTCACCACACACAGATCAGCTGTACCATGGCTGGGACTGTCGACCCACACACACCACACTGGGCCAACTGGGCCGCGACTGGGATTCCCAACCCAAACACTGCACACAGCCCAGCTGTACCACGCCTGGGATCCCCGACACACACCACTGCACATGGCCTAGCTGTGCCACAATTGGGATCCCCGAGCACACACACCACACACAGACCAGCTGCGTCACCTCTGGGATCCCTGACACACACACACAGCACAGGTCCCAGCTGCACCACAACTGGGATCCCCGACCGAGACAGAGCTCACATGGCCCATCCATGCCACAGCTGGGATCCCCGACACACACAGACCTTAAAGAGCCCGGCTGTGCCACTGCTGGGTTCCCCAACCCACACACAGACCTCACGCGGCCCAGCTGTGACACGACTGGGATTCCCGACCCACACACACTGCACTCATCCCAGCTGGGATCCGCGACATACACACACACACACGGTCGATCTGTGCCACAACTGGGATCCCGAACCCACACGCACCAGACACAGCCTGAGCCCAGCTATGTTACAGCTACTATCCCAGACCCACACACACCATACACGGCCTAACTGTGCCACAACTTGGATCCCAGACCACACACACCACACAGCCCAGCTGCACCACAACTGGGATTCCCGACCCACACACAGACTTCAATTGGCCCAGCTATGCCACAACTGGGATCCCTGACCCACACAAATGGACAGGGCCACACTGTGCCATAACTGGGATCCCATCCCACGCATACTGCACATGGCCCAGCTGTGCCACAACTGGTATCCCCGACCCACACAGACCTCACACTGCCCAGCTCTACCACTGCTGGGATCCCCGACACACACCTCACATGGCCCATCTATGCCAAAACTGACATTCCTGCCACACACACATCATACACGGCCCAGCTGTACCACGGTTGGGATCCCCAACCCCCACACACCGCACATGGCCCAGCTGTGCCACAACTGGGATCCCCTACCACCACACAATGCACACGGCTCAGCTGCGCCACAACTGGGATCCCCGACCCACACACACCACACAAGTCCCAGCTGTGCCACGACTGGGACCCTGGACCCACACATACTGCACATGGCCCTGCTGTGCCAAAACTGGGATCCCCGACCCACACACACCACACACAGCCCAGCAGTGTCACAGCTGTGATCCCCAACCCATACACACCACACATGGCCCAGCAATGTCACAGCTGTGATCCCCGACCCACAAGCACCACACACAGCCCAGCTATGTTACAGCTGTGATCCCCGACCCACACGCACCACACACAGCCCAGCAATGTCACAGCTGTGATCCCCGACCCACACGCACCACACACAGCCCAGCAGTGTCACAGCTGTGATCCCCGACCCATACACACCACACATGGCCCAGCAATGTCACAGCTGTGATCCCCGACCCATACACACCACACACGGCCCAGCTGTACCATGGCTGGGATCCCTGACACAAACCATACACGGCCCTGCTGTGCCAAAACTGGGATCCCCGACCCACACACACCACACACAGCCCAGCAATGTCACAGCTGTGATCCCCGACCCACACGCACCACACACAGTCCAGCAGTGTCACAGCTGTGATCCCCGACCCATACACACCACACATGGCCCAGCAATGTCAAGCTGTGATCCCCGACCCATACACACCACACACGGCCCAGCTGTACCATGGCTGGGATCCCTGACACAAACCATACACGGCCCTGCTGTGCCAAAACTGGGATCCCCGACCCACACACACCACACACAGCCCAGCAATGTCACAGCTGTGATCCCCGACCCATACACACCACACACAGCCCAGCTATGTTACAGCTGCAATCTCTGACCCATACACACCACACACAGCCCAGCTATGTTACAGCTGCAATCTCTGACCCATACACACCACACACGGCCCAGCTGTACCATGGCTGGGATCCCTGACACAAACCAGACACAGCCCTGCTGTGCCACAACTGGGATCCTGGACCCACACGCACAGAACACGGCCCAGCAGTGACATGGCTGGGATCCCCAACCCATACACACCACAACGGCCCAGCTGTGCCAGAGCTGGCATCCCCAACCCACACACCACGTACACAGCCCAACTGTGATTTCCGACCCACACACACCATACATGGCCCAGCTATGCCACGACTGGGATCACTGACCCACAAACACCACACACAGCCCAGCTGTACCAGAACTGGGATCCCCAACCCACACACATACCTCACGGCCCAGCTGTGCCATAACTGCGTTTCCCGACCCACACGCAGTTCCCGTAGCCCAGAGGTGCCACGGGTGGATCCCTGACCCACACACACCACGCATGGCCTAGCTGTGCCATGACTAGGATTCCTGACCCACACGCACCGCACACGGCCCAGCTGTATGACATCTGGGATCCGCGACACAGACACACATGGCCCATCTGTGCCCCAGCTGTGTTTCCCAACCCACACACACCGCACAGGGCCCAGCTATGCGACAACTGGGATCCCTGACCCACACATACTGCACACAGCCCAGCTTTGCCAAAATTGGCATCCCCACCCCACACGCAACACACACAGCCCAGCTATGTCACAGCTGTGATCCCCGACCCACACGCACCACACACGGCCCATCTGTGCCACGACTGGGATTCCCAACCCACACACACTGTACACGGCCAGGCTGTGCCACAACTGGGATCCCTGACACACACGCACTGCACAAGGTCCAGCTGTATGACGTCTGCGATCCGCAACACATACACACACGGACCATCTGTGCCCCAACTGTGTTTCCCGACCCACACATACCATACATGTCCCAGCTGTGCCATAACTGGGATCCCCGACCCACGCACAACACATAGTGCCCAGCTTTGGGACCAGGGCCGGCTCCAGGCAACAGACGAGAAAGCACGTGCCTGGGGCGGCACATTGTAAGGGGCGGCATTCCAGCCAATCTTGGGGTGGCACATTCTGGCCACCCTGCCGTGTTTTTTTCTTTTTTTTTTTTGCTTTGGCAGCCCGGTCAGCAGCTCCGGCTCCCCACGCTCCGCCAGTCCCAGCCCAGCCCTGTAGGGGCACGGACACCAGCTCGGGGGGGCAGGAACTAGCGATCCCCACCGCTCACCGTGCCGCCGAGCTCCCCGGGACGCGCCACTCCCTGCCGCCCGCACCGGCCTCCGTCTCCTGTGCTGCTCTGAGCCCAGCCTGGCCGAGCCGCCTTTAGAGGAGCGGCTGAGCCAGCACCTCCTGCAGCCCCCGGGAGAGGCACCCCAAGGCCAGAGTGGGGAGCCCCTCTCGCCCAGCTGCGAGCGGGCTGCAGCGCCTGGTTGCCCATGGGTGGAGGGAGCGGGCAGGTGCTGCCCTTCACCCCCCTGTGAGCAGCCTTGACCGCCTTCCATGCGCTCCCTGCGGCTGCCGGGTTTTTTTGTTTCGGCAGTCTGGCCGCCTTTTTTGTTGTTGTTGTTGCTTGGGGCGGCAAAAAAGCTAGAGCCGGCCCTGTTTGGGACAACTGGGATCCCTGCCATACACATACGGCACATGGCCCAGTTTTGACAAAATTGGGATCCCTGACCCACATGCACCACACACAGCCCACCTATGTCACAGCTGTGATCCCCAACCCACATGCACCACACATGGCCCATCTGTGCCACGAGTGGTATTTCTGATCCACACACAGGCCCAGCTGTACCATGGTTGGGATCCCCGACACACAGACATACACACAGAGCCCATCTGTGCCCCAACTGTGTTTCCCGCCCCACACACAGCACACAGCCAAGCTGTGCCACGACTGGGATCCCCGACCCACACACACCACCCAGGGCCCAGCTACGCGACAACTGGGATCCCCAACTCACATATACTGCACATGGCCCAGATTTGCCAAAATTGGGATCCCCGACCCACACGCATCAGACACAGCCCAGCTATGTCACAGCTGTGATCCCCGACTCACAAGCACCACACACAGCCCATCTATGCCACAACTGGCATTCCTGACCCACACACACCATACACGGCCCAGCTGTGCCACAACTCGGATCACCTGTATTTTAAATATCAGAGGGGTAGCCGTGTTAGTCTGGATCTGTAAAAAGCGACAAAGAGTCCTGTGGCACCTAATATAAGGTTTTTACTGTCTTTTAAAGAATCCTTATTGAGGTTGCAGGAACAAACCATTACGATGTGTAGAAAGAATAGTAAATATGGCAGGCAACCAGCTTGGCTTAACAGTTAAATCCTTGCTGGTCTTAAACACAAAAAAGAAGCTTACAAGAAGTGGCAGATTGGACAAATGACCAGGGAGGAGTATAAAAATATTGCTCAGGCATGCAGGAGTGAAATCAGGAAGGCCAAATCACACTTGGAGTTGCAGCTAGCAAGAGATGTTAAGAGTAACAAGAAGGGTTTCTTCAGGTATGTTAGCAACAAGAAGGTAAAGGAAACTGTGGACCCCTTACTGAATGAGGGAGGCAACCTAGTGACAGAGGATGTGGTAAAAGATAATATACTCAATGCTTTTTTTGCCTCTGTCTTCACGAACAAGGTCAGCTCCCAGACTGCTGGACTGGGCAGCACAGTATGGGGAGGAGGTGACCAACCCTCTGAGAAAGAAGTGGTTCAGGACTATTTAGAAAAACTGGAAGAGCACAAGTCCATGTGGCCGGATGCACTGTATCCCAGGGTGCTAAAGGAGTTGGCGGATGTGATTGCAGAGCCATTGGCTATTATCTTTGAAAACTCATGGTGATCATGGGAGGTCCCGGATGACTGGAAAAAGGCTAATGTAATTCCCATCTTTTAAAAAGGGAAGAAGGAGGATCCGAGGAACTACAGGCCAGTCAGCCTCACCTCAGTCCCTGGAAAAATCATAGAGAAGGTCCTCAAGGAATCAATTCTGAAGCACTTAAAGGAGAGGAAAGTGATCAGGAACAGTCAGCATGGATTCACCAAAGGCAAGTCATGCCTGACTAACCCAGTTGCCTTCTATGAGGAGATAACTGGCTCTGTGGATGAGGGGAATCATAGACTATCAGGGTTGGAAGGGACCTCAGGAGATCATCTAGTCCAACCCCTTGCTCAAAGCAGGACCAATCCCCAATTAAATCATCCAACAGATTTTTGCCCCATATCCCTAAATGGCCCCCTCAAGGATTGAATTCACAAGCCCTGAGTTTAGCAGGCCAATGCTCAAACCACTGAGCTATCCCTCCCTCCCAGTGGATGTGTTATTCCTTGACTTTATTCTTGCCAGCAAGTTAAAGAAGTATGGGCTGAATGAATGGACTATAAGGTGGATAGAAAGCTGGCTAGATCATTGGGCTCAACAGGTAGTGATCAATGGCTCCATGTCTAGTTGGCAGCCGGTATCAAGCGGAGTGCCCCAAGGGTCGGTCCCTGGGGCTGGTTTTGTTCAATATCTTCATTAATGATCTGGAGGATGGCATGGATTGCACCCTCAGCAAGTTTGCAGATGACATTAAACTGGGAGGAGAGGTAGATATGCTAGAGGGTAGGGATAGGATACAGAGGGACCTAGACAAATTAGAGGATTGGGCCAAAAGAAACCTGATGAGGTTCAACAAGGACAAGTGCAGACACACACCACACACGGCCCAACTGTATCATGGCTGGGATTCCTGACACACACCACACACAGCCCATGTATGCCACAACTGGGATTCCCGACCCACACATACCGTACACGGCCTAGCTGTGCCACAACTGGGATCCCCAACCGATACACACTGCACACGGACCGGCTGTACCACGGCTGGGACCCCCGACCCACAAGCTCCTCACGCGGCCCAACTGTGCTATGGCTGGGATCCCTGACCCACACACACTGCACACCGCCCAGCTGTACCACAATTTGGATTCCGTACCCACAGACACTGTACACGGCCAAGCTGTGCCACAACTGGGATCCCCAACCCACACACAGTCCTCACACGGCCCAGCTATACCACGGCTAGGATCCACAACACACACACACACAGCCCATCTGTGCCACAACTGGGATTCTCAACTAACACACTGTACACGGCCCATCTGTGCCACAACTGGGATCCTCGACCCAGACCCACCCCATACGGCCCAGCTTTGGCCAGTCTAGTTCCAATTGCACCACTGCCCTGGATGCCCATTCCCCTGCCGGACACAGCCCAGTGCCAGAGCATTCAGCTCCATGCTGGACCCACCTTACCTTTGGCTGCCTCCTGAGATGCCTGCTCTGCCTTGGGCCCACTCTCCTGGCTCCTGCGGTGGGACTTGGAACGCAGGTATTTTCGCAGGTTCAGCTTAATGCCCTCTTGGCCCTTGGGCTCCTTGGGCACCTTGCTCGGGGCAGAAAACGCCCTCTGGAACACAGACCTCCGGGCGGCTGCTTTGCTCCCCACAGGCTCTGGGGGCTCGGTGCCTGGGCTGCTCCTGGCCATGCGCACTTCGGGGGCATCAGTCTCAGGCTGGCTATGAGCGCGCTTCCAGTTCTGCAGTTTGGCCCAGCGGCTGCTGGCAGGGGGCATGGGGCGCTGCTCCGGCTCCGGCACCCTCTCCCCATCCTGGGGGCCCATCCGCCATTTGTAGGACTTCAGCGGGGATGGTGCCTCAGGTGCGGGTGGTGGTGTCATCTCCTCCATCTGCAGAGCAAGAGAAAGAGGGAATGGGACTGTGCCATGACAATGACACATGGTCTGGCCTGGAAACGGCACCTTGGCACCGGAGCCACCACTTCCCATGGGAATGGAGGCGGCAGGGGACGGGGATGGGAGTGGGCAGCAGAGAGGGGGTGGGAGAGGGCATTGAGGATGGGATGGAGTGGTAGATATGCTGGAGGGTAGGGATAGGGTACAGAGGGACCTAGACAAATTAGAGGATTGGGCCAAAAGAAATCGGATGAGGTTCAAGAAGGACAAGTGCAAAGTCCTGCACTTAGGACGGAAGAATCCCATGCACTGCTACAGACTAGGGACCAAGTGGCTAGGCAGCAGTTCTGCAGAAAAGGACCTAGGGGTTACAATGGATGCGAAGCTGGATATGAGTCAACAGTGTGCCCTTGCTGCCAAGAATGCTAATGGCATTTTGGCCTGTATAAGTAGGGGCATTGCTAGCAGATTGAAGGATGTGATCATTCCCCTCTATTCGGCTTTGGTGAGGCCTCATCTCAAATACTGTGTCCAGTTTTGGGCCCCACACTACAAGAAGGATGTGGAAAAATTGGAAAGAGTCCAGCGGAGGGCAACAAAAATGATTAGGGGGCTGGAGCACATGACGTATGAGGAGAGGCTGAGGGAAGTAGGATTATTTAGTCTGCAGAAGAGAAGAATGGGGGGGGGGATTTGATAGCTGCTTTCAACTACCTGAAAGGGGGTTCCAAAGAGGATGGATCTAGACTGTTCTCAGTGGTAGCAGATGACAGAACAAGGAGTAATGGTCTCAAGTTGCAGTGGGGGAGGTCTAGGATGGATATTAGGAAACATTATTTCACTAGGAGGGTGGTGAAGCACTGGAATGGGTTACCTAGGGAGGTGGTGGAATCTCCTTCCTTAGAGGTTTTTAAGATCAGGCTTGACAAAGCCCTGGCTGGGATGATTTAGTTGGGGATTGGTCCCACTTTGAGCAGTGGGTTGGACTACATGACCTCCTGAGGTCCCTTCCAACCCTGATATTCTATAATTCTATGGGGCAGCAGAAAGAGGGTGGGATGGAGGCAGAGGGGATGGGATGGGGCAGCAGAGAGGGAGTAGGAGGGGGCATTAAGGATGGGATGGGGCAGCAGAAGAGGTGGGTGGCATGGGGCAGAAGGGATAGGTCAGCAGGGGAGTGGGGCTAGTAATTGGAGCCTCTGAGATTCCGATGTGCCCATGGTGCTTCTGACTGCCCACCAGCCTCTGGTGCACAGGCAGGGGACATTAGCCAGGTACCCACGAGTTCCCAGGGCAAACCAGGCACTGGGGGAGTGGAGGGACTGCCAGGGGTCATTCTGCACTGCCAAGCCCTTGGGGGCACATATGTGCCTCACGGAACAACAGTGCAGCTCAGCTGGGCTGGGCTGGGCTGGGCTGGGCATGGTGTGGGGCCTGGTAGCAAAGGACAGGGGTGTCCCAAATGGAGGCAGATGGTCCCCCTGGTTGCCGTGGTTTCCCTGGGCTGTGTGCAGCCCTGCTGACTCCCAGACCTGTGCGTGCTGCGCCATGTGTTCTGGAGCATGGCGGCCTGCAGTGGGTGGCCAGGGACAGCTTCTTTCCTTCCTCTGCTTTGGTGGTGCAGGCCTGGCTGGTCTCAGCCTAGGGCAGCAGGATGGATGAACCCACCCGCGCCCAGAGGCAGGTCCAGGCAGGCTGGCTTTGAGCATGTGAATCAGGCTTCCTCTCAGGGCTGGGCCCAAAGAGAAGATAAGGGCCCTACTGTTAGTGGCAGTGAAGGGAGCTCTCCTGTAGCCCAAGTAGGGTGACCAGACATCCCGATATGATGGGCTTTGTCTGATATGCACAACTATACACACACACCCTCCCCGAAAAAACAAAAGTGGCCTGATTTTTCACACTTGCTGTCTGGTCACCTGAAGCCCAAGCCGCTGAGACTTGGGATGCTGGAGTGGAGGTCACTGGCTCTAGTCCCGGGCAACGTTGGGTTGTTTGTGGTGTGTGGATTCACCCCTGTCATGGGCACCAAGAGCCTGTGTGGAGAGCGCTAGTGTTGCAGCCTGTGAGAAACCTGAGGTTTGTAGCTCTGGACTGTGGGCGCCCGGCACTGGGTCTAGGCCAGCTACAGCCTGGCTGCTCAGCAATGGGAGAGGGGCCTGGTGGGAACAGCAGGGGATGCAGGAAGGCTGGGGCAGGGTAGCCAGACTAGAGGGGCCTGGTGTTCCATGTCTCCCCGTGGCACCTGGCCAGGATGAGTCTGGGTCTCCCTGTGGCACCACAGCTAGGGGAAGGGCTTGCTGCTCCGGGTCTCCCCGTGGCACCTGGCCAGGATGAGTGCTGGCTGGGGGAGTGGCCCCGGTGCTCCAGGTATCCCTGTGGCACCAGGGCTAGGGGAAGGGCCTGGTGCTCTGGGTCTCCCCCTGGCACCCAGGCAAGGTGCACTCTGTGGGAGGCAGCACGGCCCCTCCCTGCCCTGCACAGAACCAGTCCTTCCGCTTCCCAGGCTGGGCAGAGATGCCAGGCTGGGAGAGGTGCGACACTCAGGCCTGAGCTGAGCAGCCCTTGCCATGGGGTGCAGACAGCAGCACTTCCGCTCTCTCTGGTTCTTGCGGTGCTGCTGCTGCCCCCCACCGCCGAGCCGTTTCCTCTCCCCGCACCTGGCCCTGTACTCAGTCAGTTTCTGATGCAAATAAAAGGTCCCCAGGTTCCTGTGGCTGCAGGGGGGAAGGGGCAGTCCCTGGGGGCCTTTGCCCCCAATGCCAGAGCTCCTGGGGGCCAGACTGGAGTGCAAGGAGGGGCAGGGCTGGCCACAGCCCAGAGGCTGCCCTGAGCACGAGGGCTGCTCACCGGGTACCAGCCCCCCGAAAGACCCGTGGCCCCACACGTGAGCCATACCAACCAGTGGGGGAAGGGACACAATACCCCTACTTGGGCCACCCGGCCAGCACCACACACCAGGGTTCTGGAGCCCAGACACCTTACGTGCCCCCAGATCCCAGGTGGTTCTGCCCCTCTGCCTACATGGGCCCAGTGTCTGACCCTGCTGGCGGGGGGGGGGACGGACCAGACCAGACCCCCTTGCACCTTGCCTGGAGTTCCTGGGGCAGGCAGAAAGCAGCGCCCCCTCGAGTGCTGCTGACAAATGCGCAGGTGGGGAGGGGGGTTGCAAGCACGCGGGCAAATGGGGCTGGGCTTCCCCAGCAGCACTGAGGGCAGGGGGCTGACAGCTTTCCCTGATGACCGCCCACCCGAATCTCTTCCTCCCCACCCCCATGGCCCCTTCTCCTCTCCCCCATATCCCCTGCTTCCCCTCCTCTCCCCCGATCTGCCCATGTCCCCTGCTCCCTCCAGTCCCCTTCTACCCCCCTCAGTCCCCTGCTCCCTCCAATGCCCTCCTCCTCCCCAGGACCCCTGCTCCCCCATCTCCCCATGTCCCCCCTCCCTCCAGTCCCCTCCTCTCCCTGCCCCCCACTTCCATCCTCCCTCTGGGCTCCTGTTCCCCCCATCTCCCCATGCCTTCTCCTCCCTCCAGTCCCCTCCTCCCCCCAGGAGCCCTGCTCCCCCCATGTCCCCTCCTCCCTCCAGTTCCCTCCTCTCCCCTCCCCACCCGTTCCATCCTCCCACTGGTCTCCTGCTCCCCCCATCTCCCCATGTCTCCTCCTCCCTCCAGTGCCCTCCTCCCCGCGGGACCCCTGGTCTCCCCCATCCCTCACCCTCCCAGGCGCCCTGCTCCCCCCTCCGGCCACCCGTGCCGAGCGGCTCCCATCCAGCAGCGGCAGCAGCCGGCGCTGCCGGAGCGGTACCTTAGCTCCCTGCTGCCGTCGCTCGCTCGCTCTCCGGCTGGTCCGTCCCGGCAGCGCTGAGCTGTGGCGAGGCACATGTGATCAGAGCAGATGCTAATCTCGCCCTCACTCCGCCTGTGGTTGAGCGGCCCGATGGCATCTCCGCTCCCAGCAGACGGGGTGGGACGGGGGCAGAGGAGCTGATGGGGCAGCAGAGAGGGGGTGGGACGGGGGCAGAGGAGCTGATGGGGCAGCAGAGAGGGGGTGGGACGGGGGCAGAGGAGCTGATGGGGCAGCAGAGAGGGGGTGGGACGGGGGCAGAGGAGCTGATGGGGCAGCAGAGAGGGGGTGGGACGGGGGCAGAGGAGCTGATGGGGCAGCAGAGAGGGGGTGGGACGGGGGCAGAGGAGCTGATGGGGCAGCAGAGAGGGGGTGGGACGGGGGCAGAGGAGCTGATGGGGCAGCAGAGAGGGGGTGGGACGGGGGCAGAGGAGCTGATGGGGCAGCAGAGAGGGGGTGGGACGGGGGCAGAGGAGCTGATGGGGCAGCAGAGAGGGGGTGGGACGGGGGCAGAGGAGCTGATGGGGCAGCAGAGAGGGGGTGGGACGGGGGCAGAGGAGCTGATGGGGCAGCAGAGAGGGGGTGGGATGGGGGCAGAGGAGCTGATGGGGCAGCAGAGAGGGGGTGGGATGGGGGCAGAGGAGCTGATGGGGCAGCAGAGAGGGGGTGGGATGGGGGCAGAGGAGCTGATGGGGCAGCAGAGAGGGGGTGGGATGGGGCAGAGGAGCTGATGGGGCAGCAGAGAGGGGGTGGGATGGGGGCAGAGGGGATGGGATGAAGCAGCAGGAGAGAGGGTGGGAGGGGGCATTGGGGATGGGCGATGGGATGGGGCAGCAGAGAGGGTGGGATTGAGGCAGAGGGGATGGGATGGGGCAGCAGGAGAGGGTGTAGGAGGGGACATTGGGGATGGGATGTGGGGCATGGTTCTGGCTGGGCTCAGACCCATCAGGCCAGGCGCTCTCAGGCACGTGGACCAGGCTGGGACTATGCCAAGCTGCACCCATGCCTGGCCCCATGGCAGGCTCGGCAGAGCCCACAACCCCATTGCCCCTCTCTTCCCCTGAAGGCCTTGAACAGCCATTAATCAGTTAACAATGGACGTGGTCGTCATTAGGTTTCAGAGTTAACAGGACCAGGTCTCTGGCTGGGATGATTTAGCCCTGGCTGGGATGATTTAGCTGGGAATTGGTCCTGCTTTGAGCAGGGGGTTGGACTAGATGACCTCTTGAGGTCCCTTCCAACTCTGATATTCTGTGATTCTGTGATTCTGTCTCTCTGAGCTCCTATATGGGGCTGTGCAGACTCCAGGAAAGTGCAGCATGGGTCACACACCACACTGGCAAGGGATCTTTGCAGCCAGAAGGACCCAGATTAGGTTATTTTAAATGGAAGTTGAGATCCTTCAGCACAAGATGCAGCCATCGGGGAGTCGGCACTGGAGGGACTTTACAAACCATCAGCTCTTCAGTTCCCCATTGGCCTGGACAGCCTGGCATTGCCGGGGCAGATGGCCCATTTGCAACACCTCTGAGCAGGGCCGGCTTTAGGCCGATTCAGCCGATTCGGCTGAATTGGGCCCCGCGCTAAGAGGGCCCCGTGCCACAGCTCTCCACCCCGCCCACAGCTCACTTCCTGCTCCTCCCCACCCCTGCACGCTCCGCCCCCTGCTCTTCCCCCGCCCCTGCTTCCCGCGAATCAGAGGTTCGCGGGAAGTCTGAAAAGAAGCAGGGGCAGGCAGGCAGCACCTGGTAAGCTGAATCAGGGGTGTGGGAGGGGGACGTGAGAAGCGCTCCAGTCCAGCACCTCCGGCCCCAGCAGCTCCGGCCCCGGGGCGCCAGCCCTGGTTCTGGCTGAGTGCGCCGGCCCGGCCCGCTTGGCTCAGCTCCGTCCCAGCCCCTGCAGCTCGGCTTGGGTCCGGCCCAGGCCCCGCAGCTCGGCTCAGCTCCGGCCCGGCTCCCTCGGCTCGGGCCGGGCCCGGCCCCCGCAACTCAGCTTGAGCCCAGCCTGGCCTGGCCCGGCTCCCGCAGCTCAGCTCGGGCCCGGCCCCCGCAGCTTGGCTCGGCTCGGGCCTGGCCCCTCGGCCCGGACCCGGCCCGGACCCCCATCTCGGCCCCCCGGCCCGGCTCGGGTCCGGCCCGTGTCTGGTCCCCCGGCCCGGCTCGGTTCCGGTCCAGCTCAGGCCCGGCCCCCCAGCTCAGCTCCAGCCCAGCCCCGGCTGAGCGGCTCCGGGCCAGACCCAAGCCCCACGACCCCGGCTGGAGCTCCGGCCGGAGTGCAGCCCGATTCCTGGGGGTGGGGCTTGCAGCAAGCCACGCCCCCAGGAATCGGGCCTCGCTCTTGCTAAAGGCGGCCCTGCCTCTGAGAACTTGCTGCTGTCCTCTGCCAGCGACACTGGTATGGCTGGTACTGGCACAGTCAGTCTGTCAGCATTTCCAGTGGCACGGCTGGTGCTGGCACGGTCATTCCATCAGCATTCCCACTGGCACGGCTGGTGCTGGCAGGGTCAGTCCGTTGGCATTCCCACTGGCATGGATGGTGATGGCACAGTCATTCTGTGGGCATTTCCACTGCCACGGCTGGTGCTGGCACGGTCAGTCCATTGGTACTTCTACTGGCACGGCTGGTACTGGCAGGGTCAGTCCATTGGCATTCCCACTGGCACGGCTGGTGCTGGTACAGTCTGTCCGTCGGCATTCCCACTGGCACGGCTGGTGCTGGTACAGTCTGTCCGTCGGTATTCCCACTGGCACGGCTGGTGCTGGTACAGTCTGTCCGTCGGTATTCCCACTGGCACGGCTGGTGCTGGTACAGTCTGTCCGTCGGTATTCCCACTGGCACGGCTGGTGCTGGTACAGTCTGTCCGTCGGTATTCCCACTGGCACGGCTGGTGCTGGTACAATCTGTCCGTCGGTATTCCCACTGGCACGGCTGGTGCTGGTACAGTCTGTCCGTCGGTATTCCCACTGGCACGGCTGGTGCTGGTACAGTCTGTCCGTCGGTATTCCCACTGGCACGGCTGGTGCTGGTACAGTCTGTCCGTTGGTATTCCCACTGGCACGGCTGGTGCTGGTACAGTCTGTCCGTTGGTATTCCCACTGGCACGGCTGGTGCTGGCATAGCCATTCTGTCCACAGCATCACCGGAATTGCTGGTATGTCAGAGAGCAGGAGACTGGGACGTGGAGTGTGGCACCAGCGGGGCACGGTGGCGGGGACGGGAGCCCCGAACTGTGTTTGGCCAGCGGCTGCCCTTCATTGCAGGAACTGCTACGTGCAACCACGGATGAGCTCCTGATAGCGGCACCACAGCGCCCCCTGGTGAGTTCCCAGGGAACTCGAACTTGCCTCCTGGAATGGCAGCAGCACCTGTACCCAGGACTCCCCCTGCTTGGCACCACACCCCAACACAAGATGTATTTAGTGCAGAAGTCCCCAAGTGATATCTAGGGCGCTGGGTTGGATTGGGGCACTGGCTCGCCTGGGGCACTAGCTAGCCTGGAGTGCCAACTCCCCCATGTTTCCAGCTGCTGAGTTGCACTGGAAGAAGCTAAAGCACTGAGCTCCTATGGGGTTTGGGTATGGAGTGGCAAAGAGGAGCGGTGTAGGGCTGGGGACGGGGTCAGTGGCTGGGTTAGGATTAGACGGACGTGTATGTCGTGGGCTATTTTCCAAACATTTCCGTGGAAAGCAGGTGCAGTCTGTGAAACGTCCCGTTCTTGTGAGGTTTTTGCCACCTCGGATGAATCTGGAGAAGGATCCTTCCAGCGTGACTCAGAACCAGAGCCTGGATCAGTCCCCCTCTCCCTAGAATCCAAAGGGCCAAGGCTCTGGATTTGGGTCATTGCGGGCTCACTTGGGGGCTGGGGCCTGGCCCTGCCCCTTCTGAGTTGGGCTGCCTCACCCTGACTGAGCACACCCAGACACAGACAGCACGAATGCCAGGCACCCACTGAGGGCATTGACGTCCTGGAGGGAGCGGTGCTGTGCCAGCAGGGGTTCATTTCTATAAAGGAGAGGGAGGTGATCCCTGCCCTGGGGCTGATGCTAGGGGCAGCTGCCTGCCTCCCAGACAGCCTATTCTGTGGCTGGTAAATTGCAACAAGAGCTTTATTGCTGGAGACTCAAGTCATCGGCTTATCCATGGGGCAGGGAGAGCACAAGCTAGGACCCAGGTAGCCCCTCAGTGCCAACTGGCTGAGGGCACACCAGGGCATAACTCCCACGCATTGCCCCAACACACTGTTAGCATAACCTGCATCTGAAAGGTGCCATGTGAGGAGTCATATGCAAACCAGAGACATGCTGGCAGTAATGTCATTGTGTGATATGTGTATGGGCCGTGTATGAAGAAATACAGATGGTGCCGAAAATATGTTCTGAAAATGTGTTTGGCAAGCAGCCCAGCCTGTCCTAGCCAAAGGAAGGGGGCTTCACCTCTTGGCTTGGGCTTCAGTGTAGGCTGAGCAAGGGAAGGCCAGAAACAATGGAAATACATTTACATATAAGGTAAAAAAGGCATCACCCTAGCCAGTCGGGGAGATGAGCACTTAACAGTCATGATGGGGAGGAGGCTGCATCCCGGGAAGCCCTCCTGGCTCTTGGAACAGAGACAACAGCCTTTGGGAAATAGAAGCAGGAACAGAAAGTCATTTGGGCATCCAGCCAGAGCTCTTGAAATCTGAGACAGGTGGATCCGTCAGCTGAGGGGCTGACATCCCTGGGAACTGACTTGAGGTGAGAAAGCTGTTTAGACAGAGCATAACTTGCTGAAGTTAAGTTTTAGGCACTACACAGCATGTTTGGTTTGTAACCTTTCCTGTCACTTTCAGTCTGACTTGAAATCACTTAAGCCTCTGTTCTTTGGTCATAAATTAATTCCTGTTTTATTACAAACCATCTCAGTGCTGTGCATTAAAGCGAAGTGTGAGTCTTCAGCTAACCTGACTAGCTGGCGTGGGCTCTGTGGAGGTAGCGAACGTAACAACTTCTGTGAGAGTCACAGTGAGAGGCACTGCATACTGCAGGGAGCCATCTCTGGGGAACATGACTGGTACCTGCAAGGCAAGGCTTGGACTGGCAGAGCCCTGGAGCGTTTGCTGGCAAGGCCGACAGGCTGGTATGACCCACAGCTTAGCAGCATGGTAACACAGTGGCTTACAGCTCTGGGTGACCTGAGCAAGAGGTCAAAGAAGCACACATACAAACACATGCATGCACACACACAACACACTGAAAACCTGTGTGCACAGGTACACACACTGCACACTGAAAACACATGCACGTGCACACATGTTGCACACCCACTGCTCCTTGCCAGAGGAGGGCCCCCCTCTTATTCTCCCCTCCTTGCTGTCCTGACAGTGCCACAAACACTGGAAATATATTTATATATAAGGGGAAAAAGCCATCAACCTGGCCTGTCGGGGAGATGAGCACTTAACAATCCTGATGGGGAATGGCACATGTCATCCCAGCCAGTGACTTGGCATAAGATTGTCATGGTTCCTGGCGCCTGCTGAACTGGGGTCACATTCATGCCAGTGACCAAGAGACTATCGAGTCTCCTGTCTGAGGGATTGCAATCCTGAAGGGCTGGGGACAAGAGTCTGAGCCAGGATTTCTGGGTTCAGTTCATTATTTAATCCACCCTGCCCGGATGGGTGACCATAGGCAAGTCACATCCCCCCTCTGTCCCTCAGTTTCCCCACCTCAGTCACAGTGGGGATGGGAGGGTAACGAGGGGGCCCTTGAGGAGCACTTTGCTCTGCTCAGCCGGGTGATGATGTTGGGACTCTCAAATGGAAGCCAGGCTGCAGTGACACTGAATCATGTTCCCATGACCAGCTTTATTGGAGAGGGATTTTCAGTACAGGAGCAGAGCAGCACATTGTAACTCCTGGGGCTAGCGAAGCCCCCCTGACAGAATAGCCTCCACTGAGCCACCCTCCTGGGAACAGGCCACTGCAGCCTGCTCCCTGGGCAGTCTGAAGGCATGGTCCTGGTCCTGGTGGGATGTGTCCTGAACTGGGTCATTACCTGGAACACGACCCATGGCCAGGAGTTCTCACTGCAAAAGCAAAGAAAGAAAACATGGGTTTGACCCCAGAGTGTCCAGGAAATGCCCGATTCCTTGTAGCCTCCCACACCCCAACACACTGAGCTCCGGAGAGCCTGCCCAGGGCATGAACAAGGCCAAAAGAGCCCGCTCCCCGGAACTGCCCAGGGCAGCCGGAGCATGCCATTTCACCATCCCCAGGGTCAGGTGGCAATGAGCAAATCTCAGCTTCCAGGTAGAAAGCCCTGGGGGTTGGAGAGAAAAGTTGGAAACTGTGACTCCGAACAGCTCAGGAACCATAAGGTGCGGAGCCAGAACCCAGCAGTGATCAGCTAGAAACATCTCATGCTGTCTGAGCCAGTCTCATGACTTTGGGGGCTGGACTCCCCTGTAGACTGCAGGGGAGCAATCCCTGATGGGAGCCCTTGCTGCTGGGGGGGAGGGAGGACAAGACGGGCCACTGGCTTGGAAGCCTTCAAAGCATCTTCACACTCCCACAGCCCCATTAGCAGAGTGCCCCCTAGTGGAGAGGGAATGCTGGGGAGCATGCGGGAGAGGTCTCACCTTGAAGCCCTGCCATGTTTGGATCTCCCGGTAGAGTATGTTCCCCGGGCATGCAGTGTGCACCATCTGCCGGTGCCCATGCACTGTGTAGTTGGCCTGGAGCTTGGCGCCCTTCACCGCGCACGGCAGGAAGTTGTCACGCACCAGCATGAGGGCAAATGCTTCCGGCAGCGTATCCATGTAGTCCCCGATGAAACTCACGCCGTAGCCTTTACTGTTGTAGCCACGGGTGTGAGCGCCAACCCAGTGCCAACCCCGGCCCTGGTACATGTACCCGTCTGATCCGACCACGAAGCTGCAGCAGGGCAAAAGCAGACAGAAGCTGAGAAGGAGACAGATCCCGTTTCCCTTGCAGTTTGGATCTGGGCTTTCAGCCCACTAGAGAGACGTGGGTTGGCTGCCAAACAGGGGTGCCAGTCCAACCCAGGGAGGGTGGATGGGGTTCCCCATGCCCTCCTGGGTGCCCACAGGGATAGAGGAAGGCAGCTTTAATTTGCAGCCAGGCCTTTATAGGGGTTTGCACAGATTCATTTTACCAAGCTGTGCTCCCTCCTGGCCTTTTTTCAGGTGGCACTGGCCTGCTGCCTTGCAAATGTCACCTACATCATTCCCTTCAGCAGGGCTCTCCCGGCACTTGGGACTGAATGGCTCTCTGGGGTGGTGCCCATGAGACCAGAGCAGGTCTGGCTGTCTGCATGAGCTTGGCAGTCCCTGGGGACAGAGCCCTGAACCGGGCATGTCCCTGCCCTCGGGGCATCAGGATTCATAGCATTTAAGACCGTAGGGGACCTGTATAAGCCAGGCCAGAGAATTTCACCACTTACTCCCGCCTGGAGCCCAGTAACTTGTGTTTGGTTAAAGCATCTGTCAGCCAGGCCCCCAGCCTGGCTTTGGAGCCATCGAGAGATGGAGATCCACCACTTTCCCTAGGAGTTTGTGCCAGTGGTTCATCCCCATCCCTGGTAAACACTTGTGCCTGATTTCTAGTTTGAATTTGTCTGGCTTTAGCTTCCAGCCACTGTGTCTCGTTGTGCCATTCTCCGCTACAGCCTGGCAGTACCCGGTGTTCTCTGCCCAGTCACTGCTCTATCTTGTTTGTGATAAACTAAACCGATTGAGCTCTTCAAGTGTCTCGCTGTCAGGCACATTCTCCAGCCCGCATGTCATTTCTGTGGCACTTTCCTGCACCTTCTCCAATTTTCCCACATCCTTTTAAACCCGTGGACACCTGAAGGGGGCGCTGTATGACAGTGTTGGTCTCCCCAATGCTGTAGCCAGAGGGAAAACCGCCCTCCGCACCTGCTCTCAGCTCCCCTGTTTACACATCGAAGGGTCGCATCCACACCATTTTTTGTGCCACAACATTCCACTGGGGAGCTCCTGTTGAGTTGTTTGTCCCCTATGACTCCAAAATGCTTTTTGGCCCCTGCTTTCCAGGATACAGGCCCCCACACTGTAGATGTGACCTTGGGACTAGACTGAAGACCTTTGATGCGACTGTATTCCAATGCATTTTTTTTTAATGGACCCAGGTTTCCAAGCAAACTAGATCGTTCTGTATGACTGCTCTGTCTTCATCATTATTTCCCACCCTGCTAATCTTTTATCAGCAGCAATTTTTTATTTACTTCTGGATCATTGATGAAAACGCTGAATAGCGCCAGGCCCAGAACCAATCCCTGTGAAGCCCCCTTGAGACATTGCCATTTAATGATGATTCCCCATTAACAACTAGTTTTTGAGCTCTGTCATTTAGCCAGTGCCTGATCCATTTAACATGTGCTCTATTGACAGTGTACAGTGCTGATTTTGTCATCAGAATGCCGTGTGGTACTAAGCAAAATGCCTTTCAAAAATCTATTACATCTACATAGTTACCTTTGTCAACTGAACTTGTAAGATGAAATCCGGTTTGTTTGACAAGACCTATTTTCGATATAACTGTGTTGACTGGCATTAATTATATTCCTATTGTTTAATTCTTTATCAAATAAATCCTGTATCAGGTTTTTCCTTAGTTTGCCTGAGGATGATGTCGGGCTAACAGGCCCACAGTTACCCAGATCACTCTGTTTACCCTTTTTTGAATATTGGCACAACATTAGCACTCTTCTGGAATTTCCTCAATATCCCATAATTTATTAAAAATGAACATCATTGGGCTGGAGATCTCCTCAGCCAACTCTTTTAGGATTCTTGGATGCAAATGATCAGGGTCTACTAATTTAAAATGTTTACCCTAGTAGCTGTTGCCTAAAATCCTTCTTCATCATCCTCATGTGATTCAAGATCATCCTGCTTCTTTCGAAATACAGACAGAAATATTTATTTAATACTTCTGCCTTATTTGCATCATTATGAACAATTTTACCACCCCCGTCTAGTGATGGGCCTATGTTATTGGGATTTTTATTCCTAATATAGTTTAAAAACTCCTTATTGTCCTTAGCCCTGCCAGCCATGTATTTTTCTCTGGTGTCTTTAGCTTCCCCTATCAATTTCCTACCTTTCATAATTTCTAATTTATATTGATTGCCATCCATTTCTTTTTTCTGTTTTTTATATGTTGCTTTTTTATTTCTAATTGTTGCTAGGATGGGCTTTTAGCCTCAGTCACCCTCTTTCTGGATTGTGGATTCATGCTTCTCCCAATTTTCATTCACATTTTTTTCTGTCCAAATGTTTCCTCCCCATCAGTTTGGCTCATCCTCTCCCTCAGTTTGGGGAAGCTACTCCTGTCGAATCATCAAGACTAGTATATTGCAGTGAGGCGGGGGCAGCTGCTGGGGTCAGAATCCTGCCTCAGGGCCTGTCCTGTGCTCTCATGGGGGAGGGGAGGGGCTGTGTTTGAGCCATAGGAGGCTAGTGGCCTTTGTGGATAGGGTGACCAGATAGCAAGTGTGAAAAATCGGGACGGGGTGGGGGGTAATAGGTGCCTATGTAAGAAAAAGCTCCAAAAATCAGGACTGTCCCTATAAAATCGGGACATCTGGTCACCCTATTTGTGGAGCAGAGGGTGGCTCTAAGGTGGGGACGGGCATCCAGACTAGGGGGAAGGATGTTCAGAACCAGGGAGGGAATGGGAAGGGAGAAGTGAGTTGGGGAGGTATGGCACCCACTGCCCTTGTCAGGGTGGAATAAAAGTGACTCACCTATGTGTCATAGCCCCTATTCCTCCAGCAGGCAAAGGAGAGTTGCCTTTATGTCAAGGAGTCACAGCCCGCACTTCCCGGGGCTGAGGCCCCCAGTGATCAGTGTGCACTGTAGCCAGGACTGTGAAGGTTCAAGCTGGCCCAGGGTCTGTTGCAGGGCTGGGTGGGAGGCCTGGAGCAGAGCCAGGACACAGCAGACGCTGCACATCATCAGTGCTATGTTTCAGGGATGCAAGGCTCCAGCTGGCAAGGCCCCTCCCGCTAGGCTTTCTCATGGGCTGCCCAGTCTCAAACCACCTGACGGGCACTCTGGGAAGGCCATGCCTCTGCTCACCTGTAGCCGATGTCGTCCCAGCCACGGTCGTCCTGGTGGAAGCGCTGCATGGCCCTCATGTCAGCGGCGCACTCAGGGAAGGTCCGGCAGGGCTGGCTGGGTGTGCTGGTGTGGTGGATGTACACGAAGCTCAGGGGTAGCTTGAGCTGCGTGGGAGTCCCCTTGTAGGGCCTGGCTCCCCACATGCAGCGGGGGATGATGGCTGGGCATTCTGGAGGTAAACGCACACAGCAGGGTGAGACCCAGACCCCTGAACCCAAGCCCCTCATGCTGCCAACACAGTTGCCTGGCATTGCAGTCTATTTGCCAGAGCAAGGGGAATAGCTAAGTGCTGGGAGCTCTGGGTCTGACCACAGTTCCCTCTGTATCCCACAAGTCCCCACCCCCATGTGCCTCAGCTTCCCCCATGATACAGTTGTGTAATGCTGCCCCCTACCATCCCCTGGACACTGTGGGGCCAAGGTAGGGAACACACTGCCAGGAGGGGAGGCCTAGCCAGGCTGCCTGGAACATGTGTCCCACCAGCAGTTTCTAAATGAGAAATGTCCAGGCCCTTCCAGCCGTTTGGAGGTTTTTCCTCCACAAGTTTTCAACAAAATGCTTTAAAACAAACGTTTATTGGCGGGTTCCCCTCCCCCTTCAGAAGAAGGGAACAAAGGGGGGAAACCACTCCCAAACGGGTCTGTTTCGAATGAGAGAGGGGCCCAAACACAGAACCGGACATGAACTGCACCGTCTCCCTGCGACGGGCAGAACCGGACCCGAGCCCCAGAGCCGCACCGTCTCCCTGCGACGGGCAGAACCGGACCCGAGTCCCAGAGCCGCACCGTCTCCCTGCAACGGGCAGAACCGGACCCGAGTCCCAGAGCCGCACCGTCTCCCTGAGACGGGCAGAACCGGACCCGAGTCCCAGAGCCGCACCGTCTCCCTGCGACGGGCAGAACCGGACCCGAGGCCCAGAGCCTCCCCATGACCTGCAACGGGCAGAACCGGACCCGAGCCCCAGAGCTGCCCCGTCTCCCTGCGACGGGCAGAACCGGACCCGAGCCCCAGAGCCGCCCCGTCTCCCTGGGACGGGCAGAACCGGACCCGAGCCCCAGAGCCGCCCCGTCTCCCTGCGACGGGAAGAACCGGACCCGAGCCCCAGAGCCGCCCCGTCTCCCTGCAACGAGCAGAACCAGACCCGAGGCCCAGAGCCGCACCGTGACCTGCAATGGGCAGACCCCAAAGTGTGGATCTGGGGTTCCAGAGTCTGGATTTGAATGGGACTCCCCACAGCCTGGGAGCTGGGATTCAGCAGGTGGCGCTGTAAGCCCCACGTGGGCCAGGGGGTGGCGTTTGCTCCGGGCTCATCTCTAGAAGCATGTAGCCCCGTTAGTGTAGCATGTCCCTGGCTGGTGACGGGAGAGAAATAAGCACCTACCCAGGTAGGCCTCCGTGAACTCCTGCACTGCCCGGCTCGCAACGGCCAGCAGGTCCTCGTCTCCAACCCCGCTAAGCAGGGGCGCCATCCGGGGCAGCGCCCGGAGCAGCTGGAGGGAGCGCACCACCTGCTCCTCCAGCTGCCCGGCCTCCGTGAGCTGCACAAAGTTCTGGCGCCTGAAGTTGCTTCTGGCCTGGCCATCCCTGGCCAGGCCATCCCCAGCGTAGTACTCTCTCAGCAGGGTGCTCAGCGGGGCCACGGGCATGCCTTGCCCTGCTAGGTGTGCCCCCAGGATCACCCCGTCCAGCGCCCCATTGATGAAGGCATCAGTGAGGTTTGAGGGGCGGCCCAGGAGGGTGAAGTTTTGGGGCTCGGACACGCTGTCCCAGCAGCCATTCGGCCCCATGAGCACCTGGCTCTCGTTGGCCTGAGCCAGGAGAAAGGCCACGCCCAATGCCTTGGCAATGGTCACTGCGTAGAGGGCGTCTATAGTCAGGGGCAGCCCCGGATGTGTCTGGTTCAAGGGCTCAGTCGTAACTAGCAAAGGCTCCAAAGCCTCGGGGGGCAGCGGCATCTCCCGCCTCCCCTTCAGCCCTGCTTCAATCCCAGCCACCAAGGGGCTTACAGCCACTGTGGTGCCATCAGGGAGCAACACCACCCCCTGCTCAGTCGAGGACGCCTGGACTTTGTGCTTCAGGACGCGCATGAGGAAGGATCTCTGCTCCTGGCTCAGGAAGGGCAGATCCGGGGGCACGGCAGGTGCCTCCCCCAGCAGGAGCTGGTAGAACTCGCTGTCACAGCAGCCCAGGCCCCGGGCGAGCTCCGTCACGGTCAGGTTGAGGTGTCCGTCCAGGTGGTGAGATTCCAGCACTTCTACGACTTGGATCACGGAGTTCATGTGAAACGGGAGGGAGCCTGGGAGGGGAGGAGCAGGAGAGGCTGTCAGATCCCTGCTCCTGCACTGCTCACTAGGCTAAGCAACGGGCAGCCCAAGTCGGGAAGTTTTGCACTCCCAGGGATGGGTGCTATCGGGGAAAACAGGCTAGTCTGGGAGCTCAGTCGCGCTCTGGGCCACCTGGGCTGAGGGACTGGAACAGCACAGAACAACCGTTGCTATTGTGGCAGTTGACTGAGGGCTTGTCCACATGGTGCTGCCGTCCGGACTGAGGGGTGTGAACTGCTCTAACGTGTTGGGCTCCAACTGCCCCATGTGACCTGTTGGCATGCTCTAAAGGGAAAGCTCATGCATTAAGGAAATTAACAGAGCGCTGCCAGTTTAGAGACAGTTGAAATGAGGCAACCCAGGACTGATCAGTGTGTGTGAAGCAATCCAAACCCGGAGATTGGCAGGCTGATTTGGCTGTAGGGTGTGCCCAAGAAATTGCTGCATCAATGGAGGTGGCTACTAAAGATGCCACAGAGTTTCAACAGCATCAAGTGATCTGTGCCACAGATACACTGGGGGTCAAGCAGAGAGCACAACTCAGAGAGTCCACTGGAAAGCTGTTTGCTTTCGCTGTCACAAACTGTCTTGCAATACAAGTGATTGGCTCAAGGACACACTCTGCTGGAATTGCAAGAAAATTGGGGCACTCACAGAAGATGTGCTGGTCAGGGCAAAACATGCTGCCCCCAGGTGACAAGAGCAGCAGCAGACGATTTCAGATTCAGCTTGCTGCTGGCAATGTGGAGTGCACCGAGGATGCTGGAGTACCTCCCCAGGGGCTTAGAAGACAATACCTGGAGTGTTATTTGGATTCCTTTGCAGTTGGCAGGAATTTGTAGCATGGAGTGTATTACTGATAGTAATACATTGGTAATTCTTTCTGGCCTTCCCTTTCACACTAAAGGAGGAAGAGTATGTAGTGTACAGGAATTGGGTAGTGTCCCTTTAATAGTTTGGAGTGGCATCCCTATATCTTTCTGTTGCAGAAGCCAGCCAGACCCCTGCCCAAGCAGTCCAGCACACAGGTGGCTGGGCCGAATGTTTATACATCATTAACACACATGGCTGTTTGGGATCCCACTCTGCCAATGTGGGGTCCCTGTATTGCTAATGCTGTGTAGAGAGCACAAACACTGGCGCTGCCCAACTCCGAGGCTGAAGATTTAGGGTTGTTTTGTAAAATAGTTTGAAGAAACATAACACTTAAGAGAGACAGGACAATGTGAACCCCCCACTCCTGTACGCCTGGCATCCCCTGCTATCGTCCCAGGTGACCCCTGAGATCCCACTCACTCAGAGAGACTGGAGGGAATAAATCCCACCCCAGCCACCCCCACCACACTTCCTCTCTTTCCCAGCTAGGTCCTTTGATCATTAGGCAGCAGGTTGCAACGAGTCACTTTCACTCTGTGCCCCATACGGTCACTTTCCCCTGGCTGGTTGGTTGGGTATTTTGGGGCAAAACAGGAGGTCTACTTCTCCAGCCCCAGTGTAGACGTACCCTTGTTTCGCTTCAGTTTCCATCTCTCAAACTGCGCGATAGCTCTGCCCCAGGTTGCGTGAGCGTTCATGTGTTAAAGATGGAGAGGTGCTCAGACACGCCGGTAACGGGGCCCCCAAGTACCTCAGCGAGCGAGGTAGCTAGATCTTCACAAACTAGGTTTAAACTGACTAGATTTCACGTTGATCAAACATCCCCCAGCGAGCGTTCCCATGCTTGGGGGCCTACCGAGAGCCTGCTGAGAGCGGAACTTTTACTTAAAGACCCAGCTTCTGCAGTCCTGGGATTAGGCCAGAATCTCAGCTGTCATTATAAACAAAGGTGAGTTTCTAGCTCTCCTGCCAACAGAGGTGACCCCAGTGTGACCCCAATGGCTCCAAAACCAGAACACAAAGAATCAGCACTCGGAATGTATTGTTTCTTCTAAATCTCATGATTTAGGGGATCAGACTCGTGATTTCTGACCGTGTGGGGGTGGCTGTGCGATCCCCTGCAGCCTTCCCAGTCCAAACATTGATCTGGGGGTACATGAGAGCCTAGGAGAGAAATTGACTAGAAGTGGATTAGAAGCCTGTCCTAGGCCCCGAACCTGCTGGCCCCCAGCCCCCTCGCTCACCCTGAGCCCCTAGGGACGATCAGGAAAGGACGGATGCAATTTCACTCCCCAGTCACACAAACACTCCTCAGGGTTGGTGGCATTCGTCAGGGCAGCTCTAAGCTAGCATGAAACCGACCCCTCTGGCTCCAGTGCAGGAGCTGAATGAAAGGCAGGAGGCAAAGAGCCACCAGGATGAGATTCCCCATCTCTTCCCTGTGACCTGGGCTAGTATCCGAAAGGAAAGCTGTGGTTTTATTCCCATCCCTTTCAGCCTCTCACCTCACCTGAGCTGTTCTAGCAACCACACAGGTCTCCCCACTGCAGAGCAACTCTGGCTATGCGCCTACCTTTGCCAGGCTCCGGCCACGTGCAGAGACCCAGCAGCCCAGCGAGGAACCACAGCTTTGTCTGGCCCATCTTCTCCAAGGGCAGCGCTAGTCTCCTGGTCTTAGGACCGAGCGAGCCGCACGGCTCCCTACAGGGACAAAGGAAAAATCAATAGACGGGTGTCAAAGTCTCAGTCCCCAGGGCTGCTGCACCCTGTGTACTCCCAGACTTTGCCCCTTCACCTTGGAGTTGAGCTTGCCCCTCAGCACTCAGGGGCTGGTTGGAGAGTGAGTGACACATGGGACAGGATGGCCCAGCCTCGCCGCGGACCCCACGTGAGAATCTGCAGCCCCACAGCCTTCTGCAAACACAGAGATCCCCCTAGCCCCAGAGCATGTCTCCGAGGGATGGCTCAGGCTCCAGAACACAGCCAGCGAGCAGCAAAGTCACTGCAGCGCCCCCTCCTGGCTGCCCACAGACTTGCTCATCCTGTCCAGAGTGCACTGCCCCGTCTCCCTGGCAACCCCCCAGTCCATCCCTCCACCCAGGGCCGGCGCTTCCACTAGGCGATTGCCTAGGGTGGCAGAATTTGGGGGCGGCATTTTGCAATCCTCGGGGGAAATTCGGCAGTGGGGGGGTCCTTCCGCTCTGGGTCTTTGGCGGAAATTCGGCAGTGGGTCCTTCACTCGCTCTTGGACTCGCCGCCGAAGTGCCCCGAAGACGCGGAGTAGAAGGACCCCCGCCACCGAATGCTCAGAGGAGGAGCGCTGCCGCCTAGGGTGGCAAAAACCCTGGCGCCGCTCCTGCCTCCATCCCAGGGCTCCCTGCCCCATCCTGTCCCTCCACCCCAGCCCTCCCTGCCCCCTCCTGTCCCTCCGCCCCCAGGGAACCCTGCCCCCCTTACCTCTGCCCCAGTGCTCCCTATCCCCTCCTGTCCTTCCACCCCACCCCTCCCTACCCCCTCCTGTCCCTCTGCCCCATCCCTCCCTGCCCCCTCCTGTCCCTCTGCCCCAGGGCTCCCTGCCCCTTCTGTCATAGAATCATAGAAGATCAGGGTTGGAAGAGACCTCAGGAGGCCATCTAGTCCAACCCCCTGCTCAAGGCAGGACCAACAGCAACTAAATTATCTCAGCCAGGGCTTTGTCAACCCTGGCCTTAAAAACCTCTAAGGAAGGAGATTCCACCACTTCCCTATGTAACCCATTCCAGTGCTTCACCCCCCTCCTAGTGAAATAGTGTTTCCTAATATCCAACCTAAACCTCCCCCACTGCAACTTGAGACCATTGCTTCTTGTTCTGTCATCTGCCACCACTGAGAACAGCCGAGCTCCATCCTCTTTGGAACCCCCCTTCAGGTAGTTGAAAGCAGCTATCAAATCCCCCCTCATTCTTCTCTTCTGCAGACTAAACAAGCCCAATTCCCTCAGCCTCTCCTCATAAGTCATGTGCCCCAGAGTGTCCCTTCCACCCCAGCCCTCCTGTCCCTCTGCCCCAGAGCTCCCCGCCCCCTCCTGTCCCCCTGCCCCAATGCTTCCTGCCCCTCCCTCCCATCCCTCTGCCATAGCCTACCCTGTCCCCTCCTGTCCCTCTTCCACCGGGCTCACTGCCCCTTCCCATCCCATCACTTCCTGTTGCTCTGGAGGCCCCAGGCCTGCTGCCTGCACACCCGGAGTAACTCAAGAGGCAGGAGGGCACCATGGGATGCAGTGAGCCCCCACAGGGGATTGGCAGGAGGCCAGAGGGGGAAGTACCCAGCTGAACCTGTGTCACCTCAGGGTGGTGACTCTTAGTCTCTGCAGAGCGAAGAATGCAGGCAAGCCAGAGCAAGATGGAGCATCTTACCTGGGGCTTCAGGGAAATATCTACCCCTGGCCACCAAGTAGCCATGGCAGGGGGTGGGGGCAGGTGCTGTCCAGCCCCAGCCAGGGACCCCTGGCTCATGAGCTCCAGTCAGAGCAGCTCTGCTTTCAGTTCTGGCTCCCCAGTTCAACCCTGATGTGGCCCACAGAGGACGTGGTGGGTGGAGAGGGAGAACCTGGCTGTTTGGGATTTACAAACCCCACAGAGCACAGGCAGATGGGTGAGGAGAGTCCCCCTGTGTGCAGGTGAGCAGGCTGATCAAACCCAGGACAACTGTCTGACCTGTCAGCTATGGAGACAGGCACCCACAGGTGTGACCAAGAGAGAAACCCAGACCTGCTCTAAACAGGCAAGAACAGAAGGGGGGAGAGAAGCAGAAAGGTGTGTGTGTGTGGGTGTGTGTGTGTGCACGTGTGCCTGTGCACGTGTATGTGCGTAAGCATGCACAAGTGCACGTGCGAGCCTGTGTGGGGGTATGCATGAGTATGTTCATGTGTGTGTGTGCATGTGTGTGTGAAAGATAGGGACTGCAAGCCCTGGAGGTTGAAGGAGTGATAGACGCAATTCAAGGGGAGAGTTCATGAACAGATCTGATTGAAAGCAAACAGACGAGGGCCAGTTAGGGGCAGCTGGGACCCCTGGAAAGGCTACACCAATAGATGGGGATGCTGCCCCAGCTTGTGCCCTGGGTGGCACCCATGAAGCAGGTCCCAAATGTACTTCTCACCCATGCGGGCAGCGGGCACAGCAGGGCTGGGCTGCCAATGGCTCTGCAGCTCACCAGGTCTCCCTGCATAAGCCTTGGCCATGTGCCCGTCTGTGCACTGCTGCCAGGGTCGGCGGTCAGCAGGCTCGGTTGGGTTTCCTGCGCCCTTGGAGCCAGAGGAGACAGCTCACACCTAGTGTAGACATGTCTCCATGAGGGGCTGAGCCCCCACTCACTGCAGGGGACAGGGCCGGCTCTGGCTTTTTGGCCGCCCCAAACAAAACAAAAACAACAACAACAAAAAACGGGGTGGCCAGAACGGCAAAGCAAAAAAAAAAAAACCTGTGGCGCGGCCGGAGCACGGGTGCAGGGGGACCGGCTGGGGGGAGTGGAAGGCTCCACTCTGGTCAGCGGGCCGGGAAGGAAGAGGACTGCTCTGGTTCTCCGCGCCGCCGCCCCCTACAGGGCGGCCAGAGCAGAACAAGAACAACAACAACAACAAAAGCGGCCATGCTGACCTAGGATTGGGCAGAATGCCGCCTCCAACAATCTGCAGCCCCAAGCACCAGCTTGCTCAGCTGGTGCCTGGAGCCAGCCCTGGCAGGGGAGGGAGCTTGGGCTGTGGGCTCCAGATGGGAAGTGGGCTCTGGGGCTGGGTGGCTCCCTGGGGAGTCAGCCCTGGATCTCGGTGGCTAAGGGGCTCCTGAGGAGAGCTCTGGCCTGGTACGAATGGCTCAGCACTGGCTGCCTGGGGCTGGTGGGGCTCCCCAGCACTGACCCTGGCATGGTGCTGGAATGCCGGATGGCGGGGAAGGGGGAAGAGATTCTAGAGTGACCAGGCCCTCGCTAAGGGAAGGCAGGTGCTGCGGATTTCCAGAGCACAGTCAGGGACACTCACAGTGGAGGGGGGCTGCGGAGATCCTCTAGCCTGCCCCCTCCCCCAGCACAGGCCGGAGACCTTTCCCCTGACAATTCCAGCTGGGACTAGAGCAGATCTTCGGAAATCAGCCAGGCTGGATTGAAAATCCCTGGTGCTGGGGAGTCCCTGTGGCCCGGCTAGGCTGTGCCAATGTTAGTAATTTGCATCTTATTTCCAGTCTGGGTCTGTCTAGCTTCCAAGCCCAGCCTCTGGCTGCTGCTAGACCCCTCTTGGCAGGACTGAAGGGCCCAGGGATAAATCACTGCTGCCCAGGTCGGTGCGTACAGACTGATCAAGACAGCCCGCACCCACACCCTCCGGTGTAGAACTCCTTGAACTCCAGCTGAACCTCCTGGCCTGGGACAATCCCATCGTCCTTGTCCTGGGCTCACCCCGATTTCCTGCTCTGAGCACTTGGCCCCCAGTGGTGTGAGGGGATGGGCAAGGGGCAACATTTGCCATGGGGGCCTCGGCGGGCGGGGACAGCAGACCCCCACCCAGGAGGAACCCTGCCCTGGTCTGTTCCCCTCCACCTTTGCCCCGGCGACTGTTTGCTGTGCTGGAAGGACGTGCTGAGTTTTCGGTGGGCTAGGTGGGCGCTTTCCCATTCACCACGCGCCAGGCTCTGTGTGCTGGTATGGCAGCTCCTGAAGGGAAATGAGCAGGGCCAAACTGTGCCGCTGGAGCCGTAGCACAGCAGGGGCAGAGGTGGGAGGGAGGAAAACAGGACAGGGATGAGAGAGCTGGGGGCTGCGGGTCGGGAGTGAGGGGCACCAGCAGAGATGTGACTGGGGGGCTCAGGGCTGGAATAGCAGGGGCTGCGGGTCGGTGTGAGGGGCACTAGAAGAGCTGGGGGGCAGGGCTGGGATAGCAGGGGCTGTGGGTGGGATTGAGGGGCACCGGCAGAGGGGTGACTGGGATGCTCAGGGCTGGGATAGCAGCGGTTTCAGGGCAGGGCAGGCCGTTGTGTGCAGAGTGTTCAGAGCTGCTCTGTATCTGCCCTTTCTCTCTACTGTCCCTGCTCCCAGAATGCACCAGGCCCTGGACTGAACTCTTCCCCTGCGGGTTGAACTGGTTTTGTTTGCTGTGATCCTGTTGGATGGGCAGAGGGGGAAGTGACAGTCCCACCCCGCAGCCACCGCCCACCTCTGTCACCCAGCACCCTTAGCCCCGGATCAACCCAGCCTGGTCAGACGGGTTCGTCCTCCCTGCCTGGGGAAGAGAAACCAATGACTTGCCAAAGAGGTAGGTAGGTAGGTGTGTGTGTGTGTGTGTGTTGCCACAGCCACACTGCTGCTGTTAGTGCATTAGCTTGGGCGGAAACTTCTGCGCGGATGGACCCTGAGGGTAAAGCAGGCACTAGGGGAAAAAAGACCCAGGCAAGATTCCTGGGAGCTGCCCATCCACATGGCTTGTGTGGCTGCCCCCCCGGGGTCAGCAATGACTCATGTCACCTGAGGGAAGAGGTGACCCAGGCAGCGGGCGGCCAGGGGATCTGATTTACTGATAAAATTGGTCTCTTTGCTCCATGGTGCTCGGCGGCCTGGGTCAGTACCGGCACCTACCAGTAACAGGTCAGGGCGGGGGGCAGCTGAGCCCAGAGAGGGGAAATGACTCAGTCCAGGCTACCCAAGGAGTTGGTGGCAGAGCCAGGAATGGAGCTCAGCTCTCCTGGGCAGTGACGATTCTTAGCATACACATAGCTCCTGGCATGGTCACGACACCGCATGAGGATTAGCCAAGGAATCCGCATGGCCCAGGGAGAGGACCCTCCTTGTTGGTCTGCATTGCCCAGATGGGGGAGCTGAGGTAGACATGGGGGAGTGGGTCACCCCAGGCCACCGTGACAGAGAAAAGCTGAAAGCTCAGGACTGCGGCAGGCGCCCATCCTAACCAAACCGTGCTGTGGGGAGGGGAGCACTCTGTCCAGTGGTGAGCTGAGGTGTTATGGGCATGGGAAGGTCCTGGCATTGTACCAAGCTATGGAGACCCCCTGTGTGTGGCACGTTGCCCAGGCCTGGGTGCCCAGCCTCCAGGAGGGATCATTGCTCCAGCTCCACTCGGTCCCAGAAAAGAGTCTGAGATGGGCAGGAGAAGAAAGGAGACTTGATCCAATCTTCATCATCCCCTTCTAATGAACAGCACTTACCTGGTGCTGAGCTTCCACGGGCCCCTTTTCCCCGCAGCCGGACACTCTCCGTTAATCTGATTGCTCTGGAGGCCCCAGGCAGTAGGAGGCTCCGGTGGCTCTTATATATCCTGTGATTAGCTAGGACTGCATGAGAAATCTGCGATGACTTCACTGCAACGGCGCGTCTCCCGTTCACTGCACAGCTAATATCATCTCAGCCAGCTCCCTGCCCCAGTCAGGACTTCCCCAGGGATTCCTGAACTGCTGCCTTCCCTGACCTGTCCAGGGAGCTCCCCTGCACCCACTAGCCCCACTCTCTGCCCCAGGAATTCCCCTGGGCACTCAAACTGCTCTCTGTAGTAAGAACCCTCTTGGCCCTGCTCCCATGGAATGATGATCACCTCAGCCCTGGGCGTGGGGCTGGCACTTCTCCCTGTGACTGTGAAAGGCCCAGGGCCAGGCAGGAAGCGTCAGACACACACGGGGCTCTGGAGATAATCGGCTTTGCTTGGCTGGTTTGTTCCAGCAGAGCAAGTTAAAGTGAAAGCAGTGCATGCCCCTGTGCGTGTGTCCGTAGGTGGGCAACCACAGGCAACTGTGTGTATGAGCATGTGTGTATAAGCATGAATGTATGCGGGTGTGTGTTCACATGCAGGGGTGTGTAGGTGTGTGTGTGTAACCCACACACCTCCTGGGTGTGGTGGTCTGTCCCATCGAGTGGCACCGAGACCACTTAAAGAGAGAGCTTAATGAGTCTGCTCTACTGCTTTAACTAACAGCCAGGTGGCTTTTAGCTCATGCGGTAGAGGCTCATGCTTTAAGCTCCAGCGGTCCCAGGTTCGATCCCGCCCGCCGACAACTGGGGTCCCTTGGCATTACAAGTGCACACATTCAGGTGTGTGTAGGCATGCACACACATGCAGGAGTGTGTGCCCACATGCAGGTGTGTATAGGCATGCACGCACATTCAGGTGTGTGTAGGTGTGTGCTCACATGCAGGTGTGTGCACACATGAAGGAGTGTGAAGGTGTATGGTCACATGCAGGGGTGTGTAGGCATGTACTCACATGCAGGTGTGTGCACACATGAAGGAGTGTGAAGGTGTATGGTCACGTGCAGGGGTGTGTAGGTGTGTGCTCACATGCAGGTGTGTGCACACATGAAGGAGTGTGAAGGTGCATGGTCACATGCAGGGGTGTGTAGGCGTGTGCTCACATGCAGGTGTGTGCACACATGAAGGAGTGTGAAGGTGTGTGCACACATGCAGGGGTGTATAGGCGTGCACACACTTGCAGGTGTGTGTACGTGTCAGTGTACTGGGGGGTTGCTGGTTCAAAGGGCGAGCTGCATCGCTGCCCCATCTCAGACTTTTTGTCTTCACCTGACTCAGGTGGAATCCTGCCATTCTGCCGCTCTCTGAGCAAGCAGAACCACTGCCACAGCACCCCTTATTACTCTACAGGTCCAGCCGCATGCTGGTGTATCTTCCCCATGACCAAGAGCCCCTTCAGCCAGCACCCGCTTCTGCGGCCGAGTATCAGAGAATAGAGGGTTTTAACCCACCCAGGGCCTGTACTGATGTCTGTCGTCCCTTGGGGAATAGGGGTGTTCAGATCCTGAGGGGTAAATCCTATGGTGGCGCAGCCAGCTGCAGTTTCTACACCAGGTCGCAAGCTGAGCGGAGCCCAGGCCCCCCCAGAGTCGTCACCTCGCCCTGAGGCGCTGTGGAAGCTGCAGCTGCCTGGGCTGCTCTAGGATGCGACCGGGAGTGTGTCACTGGGGGTTGGCTAAGGCAAGTGAAGGCCACACCTCTTTTCTAATGCAGATGCACCCCCCCCCCCCCGTTGGCCGTCTAGCTGGGCCTCTCTTCTCCAGGCCCCCAGCAGGCTCCGAATCTGCATCAGGTACCCCCAAGCCCGTCTTAATCACACAGTGTCCTTCCCTGGCAGGATTGGGCCCTTCCTTGTCAAACCAGTTTGATAAACTGCCAGGCGCCTGAGCCAACCACAGCTGCACAGCTAGTGCGGGCCTTGTCCTCTAGCTGCTTCAGCGTCAGCTGCCAGGCGCCTCTGTTGAGTCACCGCCTCTTTCCTGCCTGTGTTACACAGACTCCAAGGCCATCTAGTCTGCCCTCCGGGGTACCCGGCCCCAGGACAGCCCAGCATTGCTGTCTGAACTCAAGCAGAGCTGTGTGGACCAGGCAGACCCCGAGAGAGAAACTCTTAAACCGAAGGATTGATACAGAAAATGCCACCACTGTACCCAGGCCAACGAACAGGGCCCTTCACAGGTGTGGCAGTGCATGTGGGTGTGAGTGGTTCAGAATGTGAGCTCACAAGCAAGTGGCTGTGTGACCCCATGTGCCCTGGCCTCCCCTCACCAGGAGGTCACATGCTCCAAGGCTGAGGGATTCTAAGTCAGCTGGCAAAGGGCAGTCTTCTCCTCCCCTTGCCCTCTGGGTGTACCCTGGATCCGCTCAGCTGGGCTGAGCCTGGCTGGAGCCAGCCCTGGCAGGGCCCTCCTCCCTGTAGACAAGGGGTCATGTGGTGATAGCAAGCCCCAGCCGCTGCTGGGGCAATGAAGCCCCCCCAAAATGGCTCAGGAGCCTTGCCCCAGCCCTCATGCAGGGTGCCCCCAAGGGGTCACCCCCTCCCAACAGCATTGAGCCCCTGTACAGAGCCATAGGGAGACATCACTCAGTCCTGTATCTGAGTCATGGGGAGACATCACCCCCCCATCTTTCTCCCAGTGCCTGGGCAACAAAATGGCAAATGAAATTTAATGTGGATAAATGTAAAGTCATGCACATTGGAAAAAATAACCCCAACTATACATACAATATGATGGGGGCTAATTTAGCTACAAGAAGTCAGGGAAAAGATCTTGGAGTCATCGTGGTTAGTTCTCTGAAAATGTCCACTCAGTGTCAAAAAAGCAAACAGGATGTTAGGAATCATTAAAAAGGGGATAGAGAATAAGACTAAGACTATATTATTGCCCTTATATAAATCGATGGTACGCCCACATCTCGAATACTGCGTACAGATGTGGTCTCCTCATCTCAAAAAAGATATACTGGCACTAGAAAAGGTTCAGAAAAGGGCAACTAAAATGATTAAGGGTTTGGAACGGGTCCCATATGAGGAGAGATTAAAGAGGCTAGGACTCTTCAGCTTGGAAAAGAGGAGACTAAGGGGGGATATGATAGAGGTATATAAAATCATGAGTGATGTGGAGAAAGTGGATAAGGAAAAGTTATTTACTTATTCCCATAATACAAGAACTAGGGGTCATCAAATGAAATTAATAGGCAGCAGGTTTAAAACAAATACAAGGAAATTCTTCTTCACGCAGCGCACAGTCAACTTGTGGAACTCCTTACCTGAGGAGGTTGTGAAGGCTAGGACTATAACAGAGTTTAAAAGAGAACTGGATAAAATCATGGTGGTGAAGTCCATTAATGGCTATTAGCCAGGACGGGTAAGGAATGGTGTCCCTAGCCTCTGTCTGTCAGAGGGGGAGATGGATGGCAGGAGAGAGATCACTTGATCATTGCCTGTTAGGTCCACTCCCTCTGGGGCACCTGGCATTGGCCACTGTCGGTAGACAGGATACTGGGCTAGATGGACCTTTGGTCTGACCCGGTACAGCCGTTCTTATGTTCTTATGACATCAGTACCTGCAGAGATGCTGGCTAAGGGGAAGCTCGGCCAGACCAGGGTGCTGCTGGTGGGAAGAGGGAAGCACTGGGAGAACGCCCCTCCACTGGACCATCCTGCTGCTGAGGGCATCTGCCCCAGCATGGTATCAATCACAGCCAAGCACTCTGGCATGCCGCAGCCCATCTGAGCAGCAGCAGGTGCCAGGCACCATCCCTTCCTCAAGCCCCAGGGGACAGAGGGCCCAGTTCAAAGCTCTGCTCAGTGTGGGGAGGCCTTGCTGCCGACCACGGTGTGGGGGGTGGGGGCAGTGCCAGAGGCTGGACTAGGGAATCCGGCGCCGCAAGAGAGATGAGACCCCGGGGCGCTCAGCACTCGGAGCTCACTGCCTCCTGTCCCTGCCGCAGCACCAGCCTCCTCCCTCAGGAGCCAGACCCCCAAGATCACCAGATGATTTTAAAATGAACGGCTCTGGAGGAGCTGGTTCTTCCCTTGGGGGTCTCAGAGGCTTGTCCAGCTTTGCTCCGCACCCACGAAGGTTCCTTTCTCAAAGAGAGACAGCTTCCCCTCAGTAAATTCTACTCTCAGCGCACACACATGTGAATCCCTGTGCAGAGCACACACACATACCCCCACCACAGTGCATACGCACTTCCCCCCACATGTGCACACACAGAGTGTACACACATGCACCTCCCCACACACAGTGCACATACACGTCCCACCCACATGTGCACACACACAGTGTACACACATGTACCCACACACACACCCCACACACACACACACCCCACATGTGCACACAGTGCACACACACATCCCCCCCACAGTGCACATGCACAGTGTACACACATGTACCCCACACACTCACAGTGCCCACACATGTGGACAGACTTACCCCCTGTCACAGACTCACAGGCCCATGCCCTCTCGGCTCTGTATGGTCCCTGGGAGTAACTCCCTTCAGCATGAAAGCCCTTCATGAAGGTTTCACTCTCTCTTTGGGGTTAGGCCCTTTGGCCCTGCCGCCTCCTGGGACCTCATCTCTGAGCTTTCTGCACGCCTGTCTCTCACCGTGGGCCCTCTCACTCTGGACCCCCAGGGCCTCCACACCCAGAGGGAACTAGCACCTGATCTCTAGACTGCAGTCACTCTCAGCCAGTGTAAAACAGAAGGTTTATTGAATGTCTGAACACAGCACAGGAAGCTCTCGGAACCCTCAGGCCTAGAAACTCTCAGCACCATCCATCTGGGTCTATGCTGCATCCAGGTGCTCAGGCTGCACTTTGTCCCCAGTCCAGAAGCCCCCTCCTTCCAACCAACCACCCTATAGCACCTTCCCCAATAGCCCCTCCTCCATCCTTTGTCTTGGGTCCCAAGAAATCCAGATCATTTGGGACCTCTCTCTTCCATTCTTTGTTCCCCCACTGGCTGAAACTGGTTGGTCAGGTTGCCAGGGTCCTCTCTCCTTAGCCCTGGCCAGAACCAGTGGCAAGATGGGGTGGGCCTCCCAATCACCAGTTGCTAGGTTACTCAGTCTCCAGGCATTGTCTGGGTGAGGTCACACCTGGTCCTCGGAAACAACAACCCCCCTCTTCCACCACCTGCTTAAACACGCAGCACTCAGGGGAAACAGACACACACAGTATTCATGCAAACCATTAAGAAAATTCCCCACTTCATCACATCCCCCCACAGTGCACACACACAAACACATACTCCCTGTCACAGTCTCTCTGTCTCCTGACTGGGGTTTTCCAGGCTGCACAGCTCCCTGCCTACACTGTGAGTTCCCCAGGTACCACACAACTCTTTCTAAGCAAGGACATTGATTCTTAAGGTGAAAGCATTACGGAGAAAACACTTACATACATGCTAATAAGCTTACCAGAGATCCCTTTCCCCCATCTCCAGCAAGGGCTCTGGTTGGTAACAAAGTGGGAATTTTCTGTAATATTTTTATGAGTCCTATTGGTACCTGTGACGAAGTGGGAATGTTCTTAATGTTTTCTCTGAATACTGTGTGGGTGCCTCAGTTTCCCCTATGCCTTTCTTAAGTATCTAGGTGGTGGGATAAGGGTGTGTGATTGTTGCAGAGCCTTAGAGGGCCAGTGTGATGCCGTCTGCACAGAGAATGGCCGACACTCTGTCTCCTGGCAACTGATGGCCTGGGCCCCTCATCTGCGAAGGTGCCAACTGAAGGTGTTGGAGAACAAAGAGATCAGGTGACCTCCTGGCCCGGGAAAGAGGCAAAGGCCAGAGGAAAGGCTGGAGAGTTTCAGTTTGGAGCTGGCTGGGGAAATGGAGGGGGGCCCAGACAGGCCTCTGGCCTCCCTGCCCCAAGATGGACCTGACTTAGGGGTCCTGTTTCCTGTACCTACAAGCTCTGTTTTAGACTGTGTTCCTGTTGTCTAATAAACCTTCTGTTTTACTGGCTGGCTGAGAGTCACGTCTGACTGCGGAGTTGGGGTGCAGGGCCCTCTGGCTTTCCCAGGAGCCCCATCTGTGCGGACTTGCTGCAGGAAGCGCACGGTGTGGAAGGGGATGCTGAATGCTCCGAGGTCAGACCCAGGAAGGTCGAAGCAGTGTAGTAAGCTTTTTGCCCTGGAGACACTATGCTCACCGAGAGAGGAGGCTCCCCCAGAGTCCTGACTGGCTTCGTAGGGAGTAGTTCCAAAGCATTGCCCGGTAACTCCGTGACAGTACCTCAGTTTCCCTTATATTTTTCATGGATACCTGGTGGGGTGGGGAAGGGCTACATTTGCTCTCAGGACCAACAAAGAGCTATAGGTGTGTGCGTTGCCTTCCTCAGTGGATGGAATGAAGAATCACTAAGAACTGGTTGAAACTGACTCACATCAACAAGGGGGCAAGAGAGACAATACCAATTCCAATGACTCAGGAATTTCCTGTCCTCTCATCAGGGAAGCTGAGAGCAAAAGACTGGAAGGGGGGTAAGTGTGAGCTCTGGAAGAAGCGCTGGGGCTCTCTTAGTTGGGAACTGACTAAGTAGTTACTTGGGGTCAGACTAAGAGACAGACAGACACAGCCTGAAAATGGGGTTCAGTCAAGCTTGGCTGGATGCTTAGCTCACCAGAATGGCCTATGTGTCGCGGAGTCCCCCGGCGATGCTCTGGAACTGCTCCCTACGAAGCCAGTCAGGACTCTGGTGAAGTCTCCTCTCTGTGAGCAGTATCAGAGGGGTAGCCGTGTTAGTCTGGATCTGTAAAAAGCAACAAAGAGTCCAGCGGCACCTTATAGACTAACAGACGTAGCGGAGCATAAGCTTTTGTGGGTGAATACCCACTTCGTCAGACGCATGTGAGCAGACTGTCTTCAGGGCAAGAAGCTCACATGGCTTCCACTTTCCTGGGGTCCCATAGAATCTCTCCACCAGCCTGTTGGACTGAGGGTGATATGCAGAGGCCCAGGTGGGCCAGACCCCACATTTCTCCCAAAAGCCCCTGAGCAGGGCTGACATGAAATCTGTAAGGACCTCGCTGGGGACCCGCCTCCTGCTGAAGATGGTCAGCAGCACATCTGGCATGGTGTCTGCCTCAGTGAAGGACAGAGCCACCGCCTCTGGGCAGCGGGTGGCGAAATCCATTACCACCTGGATGTATTCCTTCCCTGACCCGGTCGCCTTGCTGAGGGGCTCCACTATGGAGCCTTCTGGAAAGGTTCCTCTATGAAGGGCAGGGGTCTCAGGGGAGTTTCACTCTTATCCCGGGCCCTCCCCACCCTCTCGCAGGGGTCGCAGGGCCTGCAGTACTGCTGGACTGCGTCACAGTCTGGGCCAGTAAAAGTTCTGCAGCAGCTGCTGTCTGGGGCACTGGATCCCCTGGTGTCCTGAGAGAGGGGCATCGTGGGCCAGGTACAATAGCCTGCGGCGATACTTCTGGGGCACCACCAGTTGATTCCCCACAGCTCTACTTCCTCTTGGGGAGCCCATTCCCGGTACAGGAATTCCTTCTCCCACAGGAATCTGTCCCTGCAGCCTTCCCCAAGGGCTTTTGCAGCGCTGTGGCCAGCAAGTTCCCTTAGAAGGGATCCTTCTGCAGCTCAGTCTGGAATTCAGCTGCTGGGGGAGGGAGTGGGACCTGTTCCCTCTCGCCAGGGGCAGCTCCAGGCACCAGCACACCAAGCACGTGCCTGGGGCGGCAAGCCACGGGGGGGCGGCCTGCCAGTCACCGTGAGGGCAGCAGTTCGGCGGAATGCCTGCAGGGGGTCCGCCAGTCCCGCGGCTTTGGCAGCAATTCGGCGGCGGCTAGCCGCGGGACTGGTGAACCTCCCGCAGGCATGCTGCCGAATCCGCGTTACCAGCAGACCTCCCGCAGGCCGAAAGCCACTTGCCTGCCATGCTTGGGGCGGCAAAAAACATAGAGCCGCCCCTGCCTCTCGCTGGCTGGGCCTGGGGTCACAGCCCCGCTGAGCCCTGTCCCTGGTAGCCCCCTCCCTGCTGTGGAGATTACTTCCCAGCAGCACGTGTGGACCAGGCAAACCTGATTAGCAGCCGACCTGCTCTGCCTGGGTGTCCCCCCACTCAGCTGGGGTCTCAGCTCCCACCATGCTCAGCGCTGCCTGGGCGGTAGTGGGGGTAGGCAGCGAGCTCGCTATTTTGGTCACAGCGTCAGAGCCAGCGTGAGCCCCCTCTCTGGTGTGCAGGGGGCTCAGGTTAGGTTAGGGTTGGGGTTAGCATCTCTTGGTCTCACTCAGCCCCAGGGGTCTGGTTACAGGTAGGCAGGTATCCTGATCCTAGGAGCTCCTCCCCCCCTGCCAGCCAGGTCATTTGCATTTTCACTGACCATTTCCATCTTAGCCAATTGGTTCCCTGGATTCCAATTCAAATCCTCGGCCGTTACAGGAGCAGGGCCTGGATTCTGTCCCACAAAGACACAGTCATCCCCCAACAAGACCTCACAGCCGATATCCTGGAGAACCCCCAGCTACCAGCCAGCCCGACCCCTCTTGTGTCTGCACAGGGATCTGGGCCATAGGCAGGGCGAGGGCCGTCAGCCCGGGGACCTTCACCCAGGTCACACAGCCCCTCAGCATCTGCGGCTGCACCACTCGGGGCCTGACAACAGTTCTCTCTGTCCCAGGGTCTCGCCACCCCAGGAACCTCTCCCCATTGACCACCACCTTCCGCTCCCATTGGGTAGGGTGACCATCCGTCCGGGTTTCCCCGGACATGTCCGGCTTTTTTAGCTTGAAATGGCCGTCCGGGAGGGATTTCTAATAAGGTAGAAATGTCCGGGATTTCCCCCTTCCCCTCATGCAGAGTGCGGCGCGGCTGATTGGACGGCTGTGCCTGATTGAAAGCCACTCGCAGCCACTGGGGTCTCTAGCAGCCAGAGTCCCTCCCCCTCCCCCGCTCCCTTCTACCCCGCAGAGCAGCGCGGCTGTGTTTGGCTGCACGTGGAGCTCGCAGCTCTCCCTCGGCCTGGGGCAGGGGGCAGGCAAGGGACAGGGAACGGGGGGGTTAGATTGGTCGGAGGTTCTGGGGGGGCTGTCAGGAGAAGGGGGTGTAGAGAGCGGTTGGGGCAGGCAAGGGACAGGGAACGGGGGTGTTAGATTGGTCGGGGGTTCTGGGGGGCTGTCAGGAGAAGGGGGTGTAGAGAGCGGTTGGGGCAGGCAAGGGACAGGGAACGGGGGTGTTAGATTGGTCGGGGGTTCTGGGGGGCTGTCGGGAGAAGGGGGCGTAGAGAGCAGTTGGAGCAGGCAAGGGACAGGGAACGGGGGGGTTAGATTGGTCGGGAGTTCTGGGGGGGATGTCAGGAGAAGGGGGTGTAGAGAGTGGTTGGGGCAGGCAAGGGACAGGGAACGGGGGCGTTAGATTGGTCGGAGGTTCTCAGGGGGGCTGTCGGGAGAAGGGGGTGTAGAGAGCGGTTGGGGCAGTCAGGGGACAGGGAGCAGGGAGACTTAGATAGGGGTGGGGTCCTGGGGGAAGTTAGTGTGGGGGGCGGTCTCAGGAGAGTGCAGTCAGGGGACAGGTAGGGGGATTCTGAGGGGGGCGGGAAGTGGGAGGGGGCGGGGCTGGGGCAGGGCTAGGGCAGCACCCAGTGTCCTCTTTTTTTGATTGTTGAAATATGCTAACCCTAGAAATGACACTGCCCCTATACACAGTGCATGTAGGGGAGGAGGGAGAGGCAGTGTTTTCACCAAAGCACTCAGCCTGGGTGCGGGGACACAGGACTCCCAGGTTCTGGACTCAGTGTGGTGTTCAGGACCCCAGGTGGCGATCCAGGGGAAGAGAAGCTGGCAGAAGCTGGGGTTGGACCTAGAAGGGCCTGGGGGCACCTCCTCTTGGGAACCCCCCCTCACCTGAGTGGATCATGCAGCAGCACCTGGCCGGGAGCTGAGCCCTGGCACCCAGCACGGAGCGTGCAGGCATAGGGCCATGGGGGAAGGGTGTAGGGCCCTGGCTGCCAGCTTCACCCCGTGGCCCTCCATGAGGCAGGCAGAGGGCAAGTGAAGGGAGCAGCAAGGAAGGGCCATGGGCCCTCGTGTGTGTGGAGGGGAGGGGGCTGGGGTAGTCCTGCCCCAGCATCCTGCCCTCATCCCCACCTCCTACCAGCGGAGGCTGCTGGACTGGGCCCTGCTGTCCCTGGAGCAATGCAGGGCCTTGGAGTGAGCAGCAGCGGCCTGTAGCTGATACAGCGGGTAGCTGTGGGCTCCCCTGGAACTGCAGCAGCGCTGGCCTGGGTCAAGTACTGGCTGATGGAGGGTGCTGGGCCCAGTGGCTGCCACTCCACCCTGAGGTGAGCCCGGGCCAGGTCCCACTGCACACTGGGAGATGTAGAAGGGCTGCTGACCCCAGCAGAACCCTGGCCATTAACTGAGGGGAACCAGGCTGGCCTCAGGGCTCCAGCGCAGGATGGGCTCCAGTGCCCCAGCCACATGCAGGCTGCAGTCTCCTAGTGCCAGCCCTGGGCCTGCAGGCTCCATCTGTCCCAGGCCGGGAGCAGGCGGCTGGGCTCGCTCCGGGGGCGGGGAGTTGCGGTGCCGCAGACTCTTCTCCTCATCCAGGAAGGAGAAGATGCCGTGTGATGGCACAGACCCAGCCCTCGGGGAGAATAGGGCCCGGCCAGCCACCAAGCGGCAGGAGGGGGCAGCAGTGCTGCTGTCATGATGGGCCCTTGCCCCCAGGCCAGAGAGCTCAGGGCCAGGAAGGACCAGCAGGATGAGTGTGAACTCAGACTAGAGTCCAGTCAGTGGCTGAGTGGAGAACACACACCCCGTCCCTCCATCCAGTCCAGAGTGAGACCCCCATGCCCCAGGAGAGCTGCTCCCTGGGCAATCGCCCTCCCTCTTCCCAGGCTGAGGCAGGGACGATTCAGGCCTGTTTAGTGAGAGCTGGGTAAGGACAAGCCACGTGGCCAGGAGCCCCCCTCCTCCCGAGCACACCAGGGTCATCTAGAGCATTGGTTCTCAAACTGGTGGTTGCAACCCCTCAGGGGGTCACAACCCGGTTATGTGGGGGGTTGCAAGCTCCAACCCTGACCCCTGCGCCGGGCTGCCAACCCCAAGCTCCTCCAGCCCCGCTCCACCCCCAACTCCACTCCACTCCACCTCCAGCGCTGCTCCACCTCCAAAGAAAGGTGCCAAATAGAAGTTTGCCCAGGGCGCCATTTTTCCTATGGCTGGCCCTGGTACTGAGACAACATTGGAGGGCTTGATTCGCAGCTGAACAAGTACTTTATTAATTAACAGTCAGAGACACAAGTGCAAACTTTTTCCTGAAAATAATGGCCACTTGTACTGCTAAAACCGCTAAAAAACGAAAGGTTTCAGAGTAGCAGCCGTGTTAGTCTGTATCCGCAAAAAGAAGAACAGGAGTACTTGTGGCACCTTAGAGACTAACAAATTTATTAGAGCATAAGCTTTCGTGGACTACAGCCCACTTCTTCGGATGCATCCGAAGAAGTGGGCTGTAGTCCACGAAAGCTTATGCTCTAATAAATTTGTTAGTCTCTAAGGTGCCACAAGTACTCCTGTTCTTCTTTTTAAAAAATGAAAGGATCTCGAGTCTTACATTAAACTTGGCTTTACCAGTATCATCACCTCTGGTGTTGAAAAACCGCAATGTGTCATTTGCTGTGAAGTTGTGTCTGCTGAATCAATGCAACCATGCAAACTGCAGTGACATCTTGAAATTAAACATCCTGAGCATAAAAATTGAAACATGGATTTTTTCAAACACAGAAGAAGCAACAAAGGTCAATTCATTTTAAGCAATGGGGTTTAAAATTTAGTATTTAACATAGTGTTAAATATCAAAAATGTGCTTTTAATTTCTAAGGGGGGTCGCACTCAGAGCCTTGGTGTTCGAAAGGGGTCACCAATACAAAAAGTTTGAGAACCACTGATCTAGGGCAACATCTGGGTCCAGAAAAGCCCCATGTTGCGGTGGGTGGTGCTGGTCCCCATACTCAAGAGGGGAAGGTCCATTTCCCACCCTCTCCCACAGGACTCTTAGCCCCACTCCCAGGATCTGGCCTCTCTGGGCTCCGGAGTTGGGCAATGCCAGCCTGTGACGAACTGGGACTGTTCTTAATGTAGTCTTTGAATGCTGAGTGGGGAGTGTTGGCTGGGAAGGCAGGGGAGTGTGGCTAGGATGGTCTGCATGGGAGACTGGCCGAGGGAAGATACCTGAGTAGGTAACATGAGAACCCATGAAGGGGTTAGAGGCCAGGTGACACCTTTGCCCGGGAAACTGAACAAAGGGTGGGGGGAGAGTTTCAAAGCTAGCTGATGGAATGGCTGGGAGGCAGATGGGGCTCTGACCTCCCAAGGGGGCTGGGGTGCCCTGGGACCCCAAGATGGACCTGAGGGGGTCCTGTTGTCTGTGCCTGCAAGACCTGTCTTGGACTGTGTCCCTGTTGTCTAAATAAACCTTCTGCTTTACTGGCTGGCTGAGAGTCATGGTGAATCGCCTTGTGTCCCCCCACACTCCATGACACAGCCTGAGAGCAAGGAGCCCAGGAGCTGGCACAGAGCGTGTGAACGGGAACTCCCCTCCCCCCCGAGCAGTGGGGGAGTGTGGAGAGCACCCCGTGGGGAGCCTGCAATATTTGTGCAGGGAAGGGGGGCATGGTCCCAGGGGCTGGGGAATCCAGGCCCACCCTTGCTCCCTGGAGCATGGGCAGCAGCATCGGGGACCAGCGCTCCCTACAGCTGCCAGAACAGTGACACAGACGGAGCCCCACCTCGGCCAGCTCCCCCATCTGGAGAGGGCCCCAGGAGAAGCATCTGGGCCCAGCACACCCCCTCCCCACGGAGCAGAGACCAGAGCTTACAGTCGGTGCTGAGCAGGTAGCCCCGCAGCCAGAGATCCTCGCCTTCCCGCCCGCCGGGGCTGGGCCAGGGCGCGGTGAGGCTGAAGAGCAGCAGGTCCGGGGGGCTCTCCAGGTTCTTGCCTGCCAGCATGTTGGGGGTGAGGGTGGTGAGCACAAACTGATCCACCTTGGCCACTAGCAGCGCCGTGAAGCCCAGGGAGAGGGAGGGGTCCCTGCAGCCGCACCGCCACTTGGAAGTACTCCTGCTCCGTGCCGCCCAGCAGCTCCACCCGCATGGGGACAGAGTCACGGCTGGGCCAGGGCTCAGGGCCGTGTGCTGGTAGCGGATCCCACATTTGGGGGGGAGCGCAGTGCTGAGGCGGCAGGGTGTGTGTGGGGGGGGAAGAGAGAGCCCAGTGCTGGGGCAGCAGGGGGTGTGGGTGGGTGGGGCACTGGTGGGCGGGGGGGAGCTCAGGGCTGCGGGGAGGGGGAGGCAGCCAAAAATGTTTTTGCTCGGGGCGGCAAAAAACCTAGAGCCGGCCCTGGCTGCTGCCCAGCCGGAAGATTGAGAATGCCGGCGGTTTGGAGCAGAGGCTCTGAGTTCAGACAAACTTGACCTCCTCGGTCCTGGAGTCCAGGTGACTAATGAGGGCGTGGTCTGAACTAGGATTACCATATCTCATAAATAAAAAGAGGACCCTCCACGGGTCCTGGCCCCGCCCATTTCCCCACCCCCTAGCCCCGCCCCAACTCCGCCTATTCCCCGCCCTAACTCCGCCACCTCCTCCCTCCCACTCCCAGCCAGGGGGAAAGGGCTGCCCCAGTGCTACCGGCTTCAGGGTTTGCCGGGCAGCCCCCAGACCCTGCGCCCCCAGCCGGCGCTTCCCCAGCGCAGCTGGAGTCCGGGAGGGGAAGCGCCCAGCCGGGGGCGCAGGGTCTGGAGGCTGCCCGGCAAACCGTGAAGCCGGTAGCGCTCAGGCTTTGGGCAGCCCCTATGCCTCCGGACCCTGCACCCCCAGCCGGGCACTTCCCCTCCCGGGCTCCGGCGGCGCAGGGTCCGGAGGCACGGGGGCTGCCCGAAGCCGGTAGTGCTCGGGCAGCTCGGCTCTTACACAGAGCCGAAGAGGACAAGAGCCTCCAGCCGCGAGGGGTCTGCTCCTCCCCGACTCTTCGGCTCTGTTTAAGAGCCGGGCTGCCCGAGCGCTACCGGCTTCGGGCAGCCCCGGTGCCACCGGACCCTGCGCCGCCGGAGCCCGGGCGGGGAAGTGCCCGGCTGGAGACGTAGGGTCTGGAGGCACGGGGGCTGCCCGAAGCCGGTAGCGCTCGGGCAACCCGGCTCTTACACAGAGCCGAAGAGTCGGGGAGGAGCAGAGCCGCCATTTTCCCGGACATGTTCGGCTTTTTGGCAATTCCCCCCGGACGGGGGTTTGACTGCCGAAAAGCCGGACATGTCCTGGAAAAAGAGAACGTATGGTAACCCTATCTGAACAGGCTGTGCGGTGTCACTGCCAATCCCTGCTGGCTGCATCGCTGCCGAAGGGGCTCAAGTCTCTCACAGGGGTCTACACTCAGCTGCACTCACTGGGGAGCCCCGGCGAGAAGCGGGGGGGCTAGAGCCTGAAGTCTCAGAGTCGTGGGGCTCGCCCTTGCAAAAAGAGGAGGCCTGGGGCCTAGCACAACCATAGGGGCATCCCGAGCGTGATGGGCACCCTGGGACACCAGGACAGAGGGGGGACTGGTTCAAGCTGGGAGGACCTGAACACGAGCAGCCGGCGGCAGCAGTAGTGGTGGGGGTGGCCATGACGGGGAGCAGAGACAGAGCTCTGGGGGTGCAGGACAGGCAGCTGGGAAATCGGGACCAAGGAACGTGCCTGCTGCTGTTTGCTCCTGCTGCTCCCATGGGAAGAAGGCTGGGGGCGTTCTCAGCCCACAAACAGAACCACCCGGCTCTCCCTGGAGGAGGAGACCCCGGCAAGGCCTCACTTCACTGGGGCTGAAGGGGGACAGGCACATTCCAGGGCCTGACAGGTCAACGCTCAGCCCAGCTCCTGCATGTAGCGATGAGAACTGCCACTCGTGGAGCCCACCCGGCCCAGACTGGTGCTAAGTTCCAAGCAGCCAGACCCTGCCCCTCCCTGTGGCTGCCGGCCCGCGCTGGCACCATTTGGCTGCAGCATGGATCAGCAGGTGCTGATGCACGAGTAGGGTTACCATACGTCCGGATTTTCCCGGACATGTCCGGTTTTTTGGGCCTCAAATCCCTGTCCGGGAGGAAATCCCCAAAAGCTGGACATGTCCGGGAAAATAGGGAGGGAGGGGCCTGCAGTGCTGGGTTGGGGGCCGGAGCCGCTGGGGCTGGCAGTGCGGGGCCGGGGGCTGGCGGTGCGGGGCCGGGGCTGGGGCCGGGGCTGGCGGTGCTCGGCAGGGGGCCGGGGGACGAGAGGGACAGTACCAGCTTGTTGGGGCTCCGGTGGGAGAAGACACGGCGTGGGCACTTGATGTGAAGGTGTCCTGAGCACCAGCTGCGCATGTTGAGCCACTCAACAGTACGGAGGGGCTGGGGCCGTCCTCCCGGTGCAGCAGAATCAGCTGCTTCAGGGCAGGCACGGCTGTGTTCTCCAGCATCTGCTCCAGCTGCAAGGGCAGAACAGGGGCCCCTAGAATGAGCCAACTCCCCGGTGGAATGATCCCCGCCCCGGCACAGCACAGCACACACAGCCCCATCCCAATGCACAGATGCCCTCCCCACCCCCCACGAGCCTCCATCCCTGCACAACATACACAGCCCCCTACCTCTGCACAGCCCCCTCAGCGGGCAATTCCCCCCCCACCCCACCCAGCATGAGCCGCTGCAGCCCAGCGCAGCCCAGCTCCCCCCTCAGGATGAGCCCCGACCCCTGCATGGCTCGCACAGCCCTCCCCAGCAGGAGTGGAGGGAAGTTGCAGAAGGGACTTGGAAGCTGGTCACAGATTCCCACACCAGAAAGGCCCTGTGGGATGTGTGTGCTAAGCCCACCTGACCCCTCATCCCGTGATGGGTTTGCAGCCTGGGTCCCAGGTGGTGACATGCCACCATCACCCTGCCCCGTGCTTGCCACCTCGCCCCACACCAAGTCTAGAGGAGATGAACCTTTCCTCCACAGGGCCTGGATCTCGGCCTTGGCTGGCTGCTGGGCTCGGGTGAACGTGGCTGTAGGCTGCTCTCTGGACCTTTTGGCCTGAAGCCATGGAGTACCCCCAGGATCCCTAGCTGTCCTCGGCAGTGCCCGCCACTGGTAGGCTGCTCTACCCGAAGGAGGAGGCGGGGGCACCCCAGCCTTGATGCAGGGACCCATGGGCACTCGGTTCTCACACAGGGGCACCAGCGGCCGTACCGGACAGTGTCTGCGCGGGTGGCCGAGGACTCCACAATGCTGCATCTGCCGGGCGAGGCCTTCTCTGCCGTCTTCGAGAAGTACCCCGAGAGCCTGGTGCGGGTGGTGCGGGTGAGTGCGGCCTCGGCCCCCGTCCCATGTGCTGATGTCCTCCCCTCCCCCGCATTGTGCCGCATGCTCAGACTCTCCCCTTCCCTTCCAGATCGTGGTGCGTCTGCAGCAGGTCACTTTCCTGGCCCTGCACAACTACCTGGGGCTGACTAATGAACTCTTCAGCGACGGGAGTGATGGGCCCTGCCCTGGAGCTCCTCCCACGGGAGTGGTGAGTCCTGCTCCCTGCACCAGAACCTTCGTCCTTCCCATCCCCGGTTCCTCTTACCCATGGCAGTTTGGGCCAGACTTGGGCCAGTGTCCAAACCCTGGTCCCACTAGGGGGGCTGGAGGCCAGCACCTGGCTGGGGAGGGGACAGAAAGAGCTAGAACCCCCCGAGCAAAGCCCCTGTGTCTGCAAGGGGGGGATCCCTGTGCAGCGGGGATGAAGCAGGGCCTGGCAGGGTGCCCCCTGCTGGCAGCAAGTCGGAGTGAGAGGCCTTAACACCCGGCCTGGCGGCTCTGGAGAGGTGGAGAATCCTGCGCCCAAGCAGCCCCTCCCCCTGGCACAGCCCTGCTCTGCCCTCAGACTTGGCTGCTGGAGCAGCGTTCCCTGCCTTGCTGGGTGGAGCACCTGGCTCGGGATGGAGCCAAGGCCTGTGGGAACAGCCGGGTCACTGGGCCGGCGCTGTGACCCCCTCGCCCCAGCTGCCAGGGAGCCAGGAGCCGAGAGCAAGCTTTGCGGGGCCGTCGTGTGCCGGCAGCACCTGGCGCTCTGGGCTCAGCTGGGCTCTGCGCTCTCCTTGTCTACAGTGGCACATCTGGCCCCTCCCACGTTACGCAGCTCTGTGGACATGGGTCTCCCTCACACAAGCCATGCGGCTGCTGGCGTGGAGCATGTTTCCGCCTGGGCCATCAGCCAAGTGAGGGGAGCCAAGCCGTCCCCGTCCCTGTGCCCGTCCCCATCCCTGTGCTTGTCCCCGTCCCCGTCTCTCTGCCTCAGCTCTGCTCTGGAGTGGGGAGGAGGTCAGACGAGATGCTCTGAATGGCCCCTGTTGGTCTTGAGTGGTGGGTGTGGCTGGTCCCCAGGCTGGCACTGCCCAGCCTGGCCTGGTGCTGATGCCAGCTGTGTCATGAAGGAGATGCAGCCGCTGCGACTCTTCCCCCAGCCCAGCCATGCCTCGCACACCAGCCCTGTCAGACACAGCAAGCGCGTCATCAGCGTCTCCTCCATTGACCACCACAAGGAGAGCTCTGGAGGCAGCCAGATGCCAGCGCCAAGGACCTGGGTAAGGGTTGCCCTGGCTCAGGGAGGGGAACGCAACAGCTGTGCTCCCCCTCAGAGCAACTGAGCTGGGCATGGACCGGACAGGGGTGAAAGAAGTCAAGGGTGCAGAAGGGCTCAGTACGGGGTGCTGTGCTGCAGGGAGCGGGGTGGAGGCCTGGGCACTTCCCTTGCACGGAACTGGTCCACACCTTCCATATGCCACGACAGCTGTGGAGTGGCTCTCATCACCAGTCCTGCCCCTGGAGGTGGCCTGGCTGTAGGGTCCGACCCAGGGCAGGGGAGGCTCTGGACCCCGTGTGCTCGCTGTGCCAGTGTAACGGGATGTGTATGTCACCCTCACAGCTGATCAGCTCAAGCTGGGGTCCCTGGAGCCCTCTGCAGTGCCACTGCTGAGCCGCTGCATCTCCATGCCAGTGGATAGCTCAGGTAAGTGGAACTCTCCCAGGATGGGACCAGGTTAATTGATAAGGGGGGTTGCACTGATAGGCTTTGCTGTGTGAAAGGGGTCACCAATACGACCTTCAGGGCTAACCCAAGCTAAGTTGCTTGTGGATCCCTTGCTTATGCTTAGAAATCTTGCCCTCCCTGAATGCCAACCCCGGCAGTGATACAGATCTTTCCGGTCAGGCCTTATTTCCTTCCCCCAGAGCTCACACAGATGGAACGAGTGTCGGTCGGTGCTTGGCTCCCCTTCATGGGTGTGTCTGGGGGCGGGGTGTGTGTGGGACCAAGGAAGTTGAGTTACACAATAAGAGGTTTACAATGCAAACGCTTGATGTAACTGCACCATGGGCTCCAGTGATGTGATAAGTGAGATCAGCATCCTACAAGCATTTCAGCATTTCTGAACACCAAACACATTCGCATCAACTTCACATCTATTCTAACAGTGCGAACACACTGGTGAGCCAGCCTGGTTCCCGGCTCTGCGTTTGTCAGGGCTCAGTGAGGCCTGGGGGCCTTGGCATGAGCTGGCACCTGGTCTGCCAGCATCACAGGGCCTTGCTGCTTCCTCAGTCTCTCATGCTGAGTCCCTCCTTGCAGAGGTCAATGGCACTGTGGCCATAAGTGCTGACTTCTGCTGGTGCTGGTGGGTGCTGCCCACCTCTGCACCTGACCCCACCCTGACTCCACCCCTGCCCTGCCCCCATTCGAACCCCTTCCCCAAAGTCCCCGCCCTAACTCTGCCACCTCCCTGCCCCTATTCCAACCCCTTCCCCAAATCCCCTGCCAACCCCGCCTCCTCCCATGAGCGCACTGCATTCCTGCTCCTTCCCCTCCCTCCTGGAGCTTGTTAGGCCGTGAAACAGCTGTTTTGTGGTGGCAAGTGCTGGGAGGTAGGTGGAGGAGCAGGGACCTGGCGCACTCAAGGGAGGAGGCGGAGGAAGAGATGTAGGTGAGTTGGGGCAGGGGGGGCGGGGAGGGAAGCTTGGCAGCGCCCGCGCCAGAGGTTCCCTTTGCGCTCCCCCACCCCGGGCTACATGCCTTTTGGGCAGGTGGGATGGCATCCCCCCCCCACCCCGTTCCCTCCTTCCCGGGTGCTGGGCCTCAGGCCTAGGAAACATTAAACCCCTGCACAGCTGGAATGGGGAGGGGTTGGTTTCCATGGAGCTGGGGGAATTTATGCTGGGCTGTGGCTCTGCCAAGGTTAGTGGGGTGCTCCAGAGAGTTCAGGCTCAGCCGGAGCTGTAGGCTGTCCCCCAGGTCTCCTGGCCGCCTATCTGTGGGTGCGCACCTTGGGGGCAGGCCTGCCCCTCACCCTGGTGCTGGGGCTGACGTTCCTCTCTCTCCTCCGCCCCCACCCCCCAACAGGACGTCAGCCTTCACTTCGTACTGTGGGGCTGCCTACACGTCTACCAGCGCATGATTGACAAGGCGGAGGATATGTGCCTCTTCCTGCTGCAGCCTAGAGAGATGGTGGGCCAGCTGGCTGTGCTGACCGGGGAGCCCCTCATCTTCACCATCAAGGCCGAGTGTGACTGCACCTTCCTCAAGATCTCCACGTCGGACTTCTACGAGTTGGTGTCCCCCTTCCCCTCCTCATCCTGTGGGCAGGCTCTGCCCACCTCCCACCCCACTTCCATCTAGGCTGGTGGCCTAGGTCAGATTGGGGCCAGTGCCCCCTAGAGGGGAAAGGCACCGTGTCCCATTCCCCACCCCCATAAACCAGCCAGTCCCCTGCCTTGGGCTGGATTGGAGCTGCCTCCTGCTAGATGGGGAAAGGCCCCATGTCCCAGTCCTCCAATCGTGCATCTGTTGCATGGGCCTGGATTCTCCTGCCCTGGGCTGTGATCTGTCCTGGTGCCATGTTTTCTTGGCTGGCTCTGTTCCAGAGGAGGTTGGTGACTCAGGGAGGGGGCGGCTGCAGTCAGCAGCGCACTGGCAGCAACAGGGCCACCTGTGCACTGACAAGCTGCCCGCTCTCTCCCCAGGATCATGCGGGAACAGCCCAGTGTGGTTCTGAGTGTTGCCCATACTGTGGCCGCCCGCATGTCCCCATTCGTGCGCCAGATGGACTTTGCCATCGACTGGATGGCAGTGGAGGCCAGACGGGCCTTGTACAAGAGAGTGAAGCCTGTGCTGGGGGGGTGCTTGGAGACCCTGGCTGGGGAACCCCAGCTTCTCCGCCTAGCCCAGGGCACAGCTGGGACCAACTCTCCCTGCTGTGTTTAACCCCTTCCATGCCAGGGTAATGGGCACCCCTGTTACTCTCAGCCTCGTCTATGCCCTTCCTGCAGCAAAAATGACTCAGGCATCCCAGCGCTCTGGGCGGGCGCTGTCCAGGCCAGCAGCCGTGCTGTTTCCAGAGGGGCCAGGCGAGACCTGACCAGCTGCCTGTGACCCCTCCCTGGGACTCAGGTTTTCACCTGAACTGACCTGACTTCAACTCCTTCCTGGCTGCAGGTGTTGGATTGAGAGCAGCCCGGGAGCTCTGGGGATGGGGGCGTCCCAGCCCAGGGTGGATGCCAGCTGGGGCTGTCCGACTCGCCACTCATTGAATGTGCTCTACCGGCCTAGGTGGTAGGGGGCACTCTCTCTGGGGGAGACACTGGCTTAGCTGGCTGGCTCATTACATGCACTCTCCCACCCAATGTGGTAGGGGACGCTCTAGTTCTAGGGCTGGAGGAACCCAGCCCTAGGGACCCTAGGTCCTGCAGGGTAGCTCCATTGGGAGGGGACTTGCAGAAGGAAGTAGAGCTCCATGTGAACACACAAGTGACACAAGCAGCACATTGACAGAATTACAGACCTGCCTCCCCCAGAAGAGTAACCATAATCAATGAGCCTACCCCAAAGTAACGGGCATATCTGGTAACAGCATGCAAAAAGCCTGTCTCCTTACGCAGGAAGGTTGGATCCCATGTTGGTTAATGCTGCTGGGAGATTGCTTTAGGTGAAAAAACGCTGTAATAATTGATTTTAGCCTGTTAATGTTAAATTTAGATTTTCATTTTATATGTAACCAGTTCTGTTTCCATTATCCTGACTCAGTACCTCTTAAATCTTAATCGTTGATAATAAATTTAGGATTGTTCAACCATACATATATCTCATTGCTGCGAGGTTATAAAAGGTCTGGTCCTGAGCTGTACCAATAAGCTGTTTGGATTCTGTTCCCTGGTAATTTCTGTGAGTGTCCTGTGACAGTAACCCGATGCTACTGGGGGACACTTTCAGAGGGGCTTGGGGGCTGCGGTGCAACTACTGTTACCGTGCAAGGCAGAGCAAGGGCTGGCAGAGCCCTGTGGAGATTGGTAGGATGGCTAACAGACCGGTGGTGTTATGTTTGACTAGATATCAGCTCCCTGAGAAAATCTTCCTCTCGCCAGGTGGGTAACAAGGTGACTCGGAGCCTGGGCACCCCAAGAAAGCTGCACACATACCCCTGTAACCTGCTTTCCCTCCTCCAGGGGCCTCTTTATCTTAGCCAAACCTCAAATATGTTCAAACCATGTTCAAATATGTTAAGGACTGTTACAAAGAGGACCCTGATCAACTGTTCTCCATGTGCACTACAAGTAGGAGAAGTAGGAATCAACTTAATCTGCAGAAAAGGAGATTTAGGTTAGATATTAGGAAAAACTTTCCAACTATAAAGATAGATAAGCTCTGGAATAGGCCTCAAAGGGAGGTTGTGGAATCCCCATCATTGGAGGTTTTTAAGAACCCATTAGACAAAGAGCTGTCAGGGACGGTCTAAGTATAGTGCCAGACGGGATGATCTTTCTAGGACCCTTCCAGCCCTACATTTCTAGGATTCTCTGAACTGTGGAGTTTAACTGGTGAGCCCCACAGCGAACTGACCCTGCAGCCTTCACCCAGCTCTAGTCCAATGTGAATTATTAACAAAATGAGCTGGTCCCTGATACGGAGACGTCACAAGACCAGTGAGCACAGCAGGACATACCCTATCAGAGATACCCAATGACAGTCGTTCCCTTGTAGTGCAGTGGGGGAAGCTAGGTAATCCAATGGTTCCTCTCGCAGAAAGTCTTGCAGTACACAAACAGGGACTTGGCTTAGAAAAGCAGAGATGCCTTCCCTCACACACTATTACAGGCACCTATCCTAAGTCTGTAAGTAAACAGACACGGTTCACAGATAGCCTTCTGACCCAGAAATAGACTAGACAGGAGGGAGGATAACTCACCAGAACATAGTCCATTCCACTTACAACCCAGAATTCATCAGCAACACTGAATTCCCAGAAAATCAAAGATGAGAATATGATTAAGAACGAGACCCCAGATCACTAACTACAGGGATTAGATCTAGCTTTGTGGGTGTACAGTCCATGGGGGGGGGCACCCCTTTCAGTGAGACAGCCCTTCTCGGGGGTCCACTCTCTCTCGGGGTTAGGCCCCTCCACCTCCTGGAGCCGCACCTCTCTGAGCCTTAGCACGTCTGTCTCTCGCCGTGGGCCCCCTCAGGGAGTCCACTCGCTCTGGACCCCCCCCGGGGTCTCCCTCCCCCTAGACCGGAGTGACTCTCAGCCAGCGTAAAACAGGAGGGTTTATTGAGCATTGAACACAACAGAGGAAACACTCAGGGCCTCAGGCCTGACCTCCCTCAGCCCAGTACATCCCAGTCTCCTTGCATCCAGGTGGGCTCTGCCTGCCCGTCCTCTCCAGCCCAGAGCCTCCCTGCTTCCCAGCTGCATCTGAGATCACCGGCCCCAAGCCCCCCTCTGTCCATTGTCTTCTTTCCAGGTAAACAGGGTCGTTTGGGCCTCCTTTCCTCTCTGCCCTCCTCTGGCTGGAACCCACTGGTTGGGTCATGGGGTCCTCTCTTCACAGCCCATTGTCCTCCCACTGGCTAGAACCGGCTGTGACTCCTCATCTGGGTCATCAGATCAGCGGTCGCTGGGGTGTCCATCCTCCAGGCCATCGGCTGGGGTCCCAAGTTCCCTCTCCGGTCCTCTGTAACAACAAACTCCCTCTCCCCTCACCTCGTTAAATCAGTAACACCCAGGGGCACTGAGTCCCACTCCCTCTGCATGCAAACCATTGGAAAACCACAAAAATATAAGAAAATCCCCCATTTCGTCACAGTGGGGATCCTGGAAGAGTGGTTAGAAACCCCAGAGAGGCACTGAACTGAGGTCTTCTTCCACCTCTGCAGAGAAAGGGTAAGGGAGGAAGCCCCCACATCATGGTTACAGTGGACATACAGGAAGCCCCAGTTTCTCTGAAAGAAGAAATCAGGCCTCTGAGCAATTGAAACAGATTCTTCCAACAGTTTAATAGGGAATGTATGTACAGTCAATCCAAAATCTGGGGTTGGGTTATTTACATATGACGTTGTTTGGGAGATACTTGGCCAGCACCTGAAAAAGAAATGTGAAGAGTCATGAGTATTTGTCCAGTGCCCCTTAATACACATAAACAGAGTGGAGAATACTAGGGAATAACAATATGATAACATGGACCAGGAATAAGCTGCTGGATACGGTATAGAAAGCAAACACCAACACAGGAAACACTACAAGATTAGGGGAACCCATATTACTTAATATAGTCGCTCTTGAATGAGCGGAATGGGTCAATTCAGCAGGGGTCTCTATTGATTTCCTTCCAATATTCAACTCTTACAGGAACATTGTCTCCCCATTGAGAGCTATAAGCAATAACATCCCAGACTCCCTCTGCCTTTCGCCCTCCTCTGCTAACTGCTGCCTGGGGAATCCCCACAGGCCCTGAACCCGGGGGACAGTAAACTGGAGAATGAGGTGGTGATGGAGACTAGAAGCCTGACCATTCAGTGACCTTTTTCTGTGAGGTGGAGGATCATAGTAGCTAACTTTGGAGGATGAGTTCTATCTGCTGAGCGCCTTCTCTGAAGGGCAGAGCATCCTTATCTCCCAATAACATCAGTGGGAGTTTGAGAACACTCAGCAACTCATAGGATTGGGCAATACAAATACAAAGGCCTTGGGTGGCTAAAGTTAAGCACTAAAATCTGCAGTTAGATGCCTAAATACTCATTATAGCCACCTGCAGAGGTGCTGATTAAATCTCTATCAGCATTGTGTTGTTTAAAATAGATATTTGAAAAACAAGGAGAATGATGTTTAAAGGCATATTTGTCCTTTGGTTGACATCAGACAACTTCATGCCAGATGACTGGATTTTCCAAACCTGGATACCTAAACTTTGACTCCTAACAATCACATGTAGGTGCATAAATAGGGGTGGGGTCAGTTGTAAAATCACCTTTTTGCTGCCCTATGTTGCAGTGGAGCAGGACAAAGTAGCCATAAAGCTGCCCTAAGAGGTAGCTAGGAATTCCCCAGCATGTGCAAATCCCTAAACACACAGAACTAGCCTATATAGTGTACAGCCAGTGTAGCTGGCTGAATGTCACCAACTCCTAGCTTCCCACCCAAGTATATGGGGTGTGAGCTGGAAACAGAAAATGGCACACACAGTGTGCGTTGTGCTACAGCAATCTCCAGTGCAGCAATGGCTGTTTCAAGACAGCATAATTTAGAACAACCCAGAGTCTAGCTCTCACTTACTCTCACTCATGCCCATCACCCCAATCGGGGTATGGGCCGCCAACCACAGATCTCCAGAGTCCTCTGTCCTGGGCCATTTGCTCTAGCTGGTTCCAGGTATAGCCCATTTTTATGCCATCAGCCTGAAGGTCGCGTCACCAGGTGTTTCTTGGATGGCCTCTTTTCCGCTTGCCTTGGGGGTTCCACCGCAATGCCTGTCTAGTGATGTTGGTTGGCTGCTTGAGTAGTGTGTGTCCTATCCAGCCCCACCTTCTCCTTCTAATTTCTTCCTCTGCTGGAAGTTGACAGGTCCTCTCCAAGAGGTAGATGTTGCTGATGGTGTCTGGCCAGCGGATCTGGAGAATCCTTCTAAGGCAACTATTTATGAAGGTCTGGATCTTCCTGGTGGTAGTTTTAGTTGTCCTCCAGGTTTCAGCTCCATACAATAAAACTGATTTCACGTTGGAGTTGAACAGTCTAATCTTTGTTGCCAAAAACAGCTCTCTGGAGCTTCAGATGTTCTTGAGCTGTAAGAAAGCTGCTCTTGCCTTACCGATCCTTGCTTTGATGTCTGCATCCCTGCCACCCTGTTGGTCGATGATGCTGCCTAGGTAGGTGAAGGACTGCACTTCTTCCAGAGGGCTTCCATTCAGTGTGACTGGGTCATTACTGATGGAGTTAATCTTGAGGATCTTGGTCTTGTCCTTGTGGATGTTGAGGCCAACCTGTGATGACGTGGCTGCCACTACGTTGGTCTTCTCTTGCATCTGCTGTTTGCTATGCGAAAGGAGTGCAAGGTCGTCGGCAAAGTCCAGGTCATCAAGCTGGGTCCACAACGTCCACTGGATTCCGTTCCTGCGCTCATAAGTGGATGTCTTCATAATCCAATCAATGACAAGGAGAAAGAGAAATGGTGACAACAAGCATCCTTGTCTAACTCCGGTTCGCACCTGGAAGCTGTTTGTAAGCTGCCCTCCATGGATCACTCTACAGTGTATGCCGTCATATACGTTCTTAATCAAGTTGACCACCTTTGCTGGGCTGCCATAATGCCGAAGGAGCTTCCAGAGAGTCTCTCGATCCACGCTATCGAATGCTTTCTCATAGTCAACAAAGTTGATGTACAACGAGGAGTTCCACGCCACAGACTGCTTGACTATGATGCGGAGTCTAGAGCTCAGGTGTATTTGAGGATCTGGGCCGGTACTTGGCTGTTATTACAGTAATGACCCCTGAGCAAACAGTATAATGTACATGCTTATCACTGAGCTTGTCCAGAGGCTACATGTCCATCAGAATGACTAGATGTCCTGATGTGTAATAAAAACGCTTTGAGTAATAAAAATCAACCTAGGCTACTTTACAGGGCCTCATCCTGCCCAGTATTATAGTTGCCTCTCTCCTCTTCCAATTTTGGGTAGCAGGAGTGAGTAGTATAAGGGCCCTACTGTCAATCAAACATTAACCCCACACCTTGACCCAATAATCCCTGCCCACCGGTCATTGGAAGTCCCACCCCATGGGGGTATTACTTCTGGGGTCAAGGCGGACACATGACCGGAAGCAAGGTGTGTTATGTGACCCCTCTAAGAACTCCTCTCACTGTCCTCTACCAATCAGGATGGGTTTTGCCCTTGATAGGAATGCCCTGAGAGAAGATTTGACCAATCAGGGGGAGTTCCTAGGTTTGTGTGACCCCTCTAAGAACTCCTACCACCACCCTCTACCAATCAGGATGGGTTTCAGCCGCTGGGGACTACCCCGAGAGGAGATTTGACCAATTGGGGGGAATTCTGGGGTGGGGTCACCAGTCCGGAAGTGGTTCATGTGACCCCTCTAAGAACTCCTCCCAACATTCTCTACCAATCGCGATGGGTTTCAGCTGCAGAGGATTGCCCCGAAAGGAGATTTGGCCAAAATAGGGCAGGTTCTGGGATGGGGTGAACCACCCAGAAGAGGGTCGTGTGCCCCCTCTAAGAACTCGTTCCAATGCCCTCTGCCAATCAGAATGCAGCACCATCACCCCATAAGTCCCGGCGCTGGGCAGAGGAGGCCATCTCTTACCAAGAAGACGTGTTTTAGAAATTATGGCAAGGCTGAGAGGAAACATGGGAGTCCTTTACCACCCCCGTGAGAACTTCGGACTTTGTTTTAGCTCTGAGGACCTTTGGACTTGTGTGGAGAAAGCGCTACAGCAGCGACAATTCTGAAGAGGATGAGGGAGCAGCCGAGGGGATTCCTTTGGCCCAGCCATTGATGGATATGCCAGAAGCCGAACCCGAAGCCCAACCGCTCATGAGACACCCCGATGAGCATAGTGGCCTCTCGTCGTCCATCACCCTGAAGGAGGAAAGTGATCATGGCTTTGGGGAATCACCGGTGGACAAGGTGAATGGAAAAGATGTCGCTCAGGTAAATGAATGATTAAGAAGTGACAGTCGATTATAGGTGTAATGGGGTTAGGAACCTGGGGTTGTGTAAATCTAAAAACAAGCAGTGGGAACTTACACTTGTTTCTTGTCCAAAAATCTCTCGACAGCTCGACGATGCCTTTCTAGAGGACCGGAGGCCCTGGTCAGCATTGCATCAAGAAGCAAAGATGAACCCCGAGGATGATGGCTATGAGGAGTTTAGGAGGCGGCTTGGGATAGAACTCACTGAGCCAGTGCCACGTCGTGAGCGTGAAAAAGTTATGCGGACTATTGTACGCGTTGCTGTTTATGCCATTCTTAATCACTGTCTTAGGGAAAAGCTTTTTGAAGCTTGTGAGGGCTGTGTCATAGATGCGCCAGCCCAACGGCACCATGACTGTGTGACTTGGACTTCAATGAATGTAAACTGCAAACTCCGGGGCCTGTGTGCTGAGCTGTGTTTGGAAAGCTTATTGAACACTATTATTGCCATAGGTTATGCTATGCAATGTCTGTGCCTAACCCAAGAACAGTTAGCGCAAGGGGTGACCTTGATAAATGCTGTGCAATTCAGTGGAGACCCTGGCCACATTTTAAAGAAAATGCCCAAACTGGAAGATGCCTGCTTACAGCGTTATATTGACCGTCTGGGCCGCAGTAAAAGTGACAGAGTCCTGCTTAAGAAAAAGACTATTTGTAAGAAATCTAAAAGGATTAAGTTAGAGAATGGTGAGGGGACAAACAGGCAATATCAAACTTGGTAGCTGTAAATTTAAAAAAATCTATTGAAAAGGGCTTTGTGACTATCTGTGTTTCTGTTAGAAGGTCTCTGGCCCTTAAGTGAGCTAAAAGTTTTGATGGAACATCTTGGTTTGTTTTCAAGGAGCTGTATGTCTTTTCAATTTAAAGAAAATGGTTTGTGAGAACCTAGCTCTTGTGTCTTTGTGTAAAAGAGACCCATTTACAGCCAAAAGCTGAAATGTATGTTGTGGGAAGGGAAAAAATCCTAAAAATGTGTTCCTGAAGTTCTTTTCCACAACTCACCACCAGATGTCAGGGCAGAGCTCATCCTGACTCTGCTTACACCAGTCAAACAAACATGGTTCAGACATGTGTTTGAGTACAATAGAGTTGACTCATCCTGTTGAACTGAATAGTTTTAATCACACCCCCACTGAATAGCGAAGGTAATTATGATTACATACCCATGTTGCCATAGGGATAAATTTGATTGGGGTGCACCCATAGTAAGGGAGGTGGGTGGGCAAGTTCTGATTAATATGAAATGAAATAAAACCTCAGGAATTCGCAGATGCTATTGGACAGTTTAAATATAACCCCTGGAGTTGGTAGAGCGCTATTAGACAGTTAAAATGTCCCAGGAGTTGGCAGAACTCTATTGGACAGTTTAAATATGACCCCAGGAGTTGTTTGAATGCTATGAGTCACTCTTTCTAGCAATTCAATGCCATTAAACGTTTAAAATAATATATTTACCAAAAACCAAAAACAACAAAACAACCCACACACAAGCGTCTAACCCAAAACTGAAATGTTTCAAGGGTTCACACACCTTCACCATGCTTTAGAACAAGCATTTGCTCTAAAGACAATCAAATATTTAAAAGCTCTGGGTGCTTATTATGGTTGTGATACAACCATTTTATTTCAAACCCCCACCCCAAACTTTAAGCATGAAAGAAACATGTTTTTTTAAACAAGCCCCAAAGACATGTATTGATATCTGCAAAGGGTCCCCACCTGGGAATGGGGCAGTTCCACTAAGGATTGGGGATTTACTGTTTAATACTGTAAGAAGGCCCTACAGAAAAATGTATTTTAACTAAACGGAAAAAAATGTAGCCAAAAGCAGCTCAGTTGTGCAGACAGCTTAATTCCCCCACCCTAGATCACAAAAGGGAATGTTAGGGAGGGGCCTAAAGTCCTTAAGTATCTATTATTCCAGAGTTGTAGCAATCAAATCAACCTGTTAGCTACTATTTTGAAGTCTGTTTGAAAGAAAGGGTTAGGATGGTGTAAAAACCTCAGGTATTTTGGAGACTGTCTTTTTCAACAGAAAGAACAGGAGTACTTGTGGCACCTTAGAGACTAACACATTTATTTGTTAGTCTCTAAGGTGCCACAAGTACTCCTGTTCTTTTTGTGGATACAGACTAACACGGCTGCTACTCTGAAATTTTTCAACAGAAACTCTCTTGAACGGCTGCTGGACAGCAAGAGGAGGTATGCTCCCTGTTTTTAACTCTGAAAATATATATTATATAATATCACTCGTTGGCCATGTTGTCTTAGTAAATAATGATGCCTATGTTTATTGCAAGTATCAGGGGGTAGCCGTGTTAGTCTGTATCTACAAAAACAACGAAGAGTCTGGTGGCACCTTAAAGACTAACAGATTTATTTGGGCATAAGCTTTCGTGAGTAAAAACCTCACTTCTTCGGATGCATAGAGTCTGCCACCAGACTCTTTGTTGTTTATGTTTATTGCAGTGTGATCTGTTTAGCATGGAACCAGTAACTTTAAATTGCATTTCATCACCAGACCAAGGTAAAAACCATTTTAACTGTAGTTTTGCTTAACAACTTCGGGTATTACACAGGTTGTATAGGGATTTGGGGGTAATACTAACAAACATTTTTGCTTGTTCTTTAATCCAAAGGCCCAAACACACATGGGGGAAAACAGAACAAGTATGTGCCTGCAACACTTTATCCTGTAGTAGAAGGTAACTTTCTGTAATTGGCTTTTAAATGCATGTGGATTTATTGAACAGTATTTTGTTGCAAACTGTGTTTTAAACTGTGTGTGTGTGTGTGTGTAAAACATAGGTGGGTTTTTTTTAAGTATATGGCTGCAAACTGATGGTAATGGTGTGTTTCAAACTAAGAGGGTGTCTTTTTTTTTCTGTGCAAAATGGTTTTAAACTGGATTTTAAAAGTGGATTTTAAAAACAGTTTGGTTTTTATTTTGCAAAATGAGGTATATTAAAAAAAATGTGGGTTTGTTGTTTTTTGTTTTAAAGTGGTAGAAATAAACTCAAAACTCCTGTTTGTTGTACAGCCTGAAATGGATTGTTTTGTTTTAAAGCTATGACTTTTTAAATAGAAAAACACCCAAATAAATATTTTATTCTTAAGTTTACAAGACAGTTTCATGTGATTTATAATATTGTCTGCTCCACAGTACAGTCAAAACATGAGAGACCCTTAGACCAGAGGGTAAACAAGCTTAAAAGAAAAAGAAAAGAGACGGCTGAAAAGAAAATGTCACCAGTATCAGTGACTGATGGATGGATGAAGCCCAGTAAATATATTGTGTTTATTAGTTTGGTTAATTTATGAGGTTTTGTATTTTAAGTAAATGCAAAGGTGTGGGTGAGAAAGATGGTAAAGTTAAGTTTTGTAATATGTTCCTTCCCCCCAGTCAGGCATGTGCAGCTCTCCTGACAATGTTATAGTCAGAGCTACAGGGACACCTCCACCAGAACTGCCAAAGAACCAGAAATCTGCTTTGAGACCTTTAACAAGGCAAAACAGCACAAGAGTGCAGATGAAGCATCAGGGCAGTCCAAACCTCATATGCGTCAAACCCAAGGACAAAACAAAAGACTCTGGTAAAAACCAACCATGCAAACACAACTCCAGTTCCTCAGTGACCACCACTACACCAAGCCCTGAGAAAACTGAGCGAAAACGCCCACATCACAAACCTGCAGCACGCGCTCTAGGGGTTGTGAATGTGCACAAAAACACACACATTCACAAACCCGGAGCATGCGCTCTAGGGGTTTTGAATAAAAAAAAAACAAGGACTGACAAACCATTCCCCCAACACCATAAGCTCCTCACAGCTCCCCCATAGTCTAGTATTTGGGAAAAGTATGATGCTTCATTCAGAAAACTGATGGACGCAGTATCCTCGGGGGTTCTATAAGAACGGTATTCTAAAAACATTTGGGAAAAATATGACGCTTCGTTGGATTTGGGACTTCATCAGCAGAGTCAAGGGAAGGGTAGGGACGGTTTTGTGGCCTGCAGCATGCAGGGGGTCAGACCAGATGATCATAATGGTCCCTTCTGACCTTAAAGTCTATGAGTCTATGAGAATACTGGTGAACGCTGTATCTTCAGGGGGCCTAAAAGGAAGGAGGGCTGGAAACCACATCAAAAATGCAAAAGCTTTGGCGGGTGACTTTTTTTGAAAAATACTTCAATTTTTCCAAAGGGTGGCTTTGAGCAGGTGTGACTAGTCATGGAAAGGGGCCTGGGTAAAAGGGACACTCTCAAGGCTACACATCAGCTCGGGTGTAAACAAAAGGGGGGACAGCGCTGGGTGGACAAACAAATGGCTGCCAAAAAGTTCCAGGCCAGGATCGCTGTAAAAATTTTAAAAAGGCTAAAGAGGTAATGAGGGGAAAAAACAAAAAGAGATGCCCCCTACTGGAGGCTCTCAAACTGGCTTGTCTGAAAATGGGGAGGTGGAATCAGACTCTCACGCAGAGTCTGGTTTAGAAAATTCCCCAGAGGGCTCTCTAGATGGGTCTACTCCCGATGACCCTCACGGAGGCACCTCGGAGTCTGACTCTCAAATAGCATCTGATGTAGAAAGATGCCACTGATGGTCCCATAGAGGAACCCCCAAGTAACTCTGAAAATGCAGAGGTGTATTTGGAGAGAATGAGATGTTGGCAACGTGAATTACCTAGATTTGGGAGGAGGGGGGTCGGTGTATTGTGAGGAATTTCGTTTTGTCAATCTTGAGCGAATAAATTCAGCTCAGCAGGTTGTTGAAGCCATACACAGGGGAATACAGTTAGTGCTCGATGACGTTAATGGTAGGGTAGGCCCTGATGATTATGTTCAGCTACGTTTAGAGAGCTGTAATTTAACTAACCCTTTGTTTTTGGTCTGAAGAACTAGAGATGAGCTTTCTGCTGAGGATTTCTTAAATCAGACCTCAAAGCTGCTACAGAGCAATAGAGAGTTGCATGTTGATGGGACATTGCGCCTCATTGTGACCGTTGTAAAAAACCAGGCATTCGTAGAGTATCCTCAGTAGTCAAATCATCCATAAAAAGAGACAATGTTCAGTAGACCTGACTTACACGGGTACCAATCTGTGTTTTGCGGGTGGGCTCTTGGCCGTCATGTCCGACCGTAAACCTAGGGACGTGGGAGAGAGGGGGGGAGCCAGAAAGTTGCATGAGAAACTGGGGTGGTTGGATCAAAAAAAGGTTATGCTCAGTGATGTAGCAACGTTTGAGCAGCATTTAGGAGTCAACATACAGGTGGTGCTGTATGTGGCGAAAGGTGGATGGGGCTTTTTTAAAACGGGGACCCAGTGTACCCCAAGACTTATTTCATCCTGTTGTATGATGAGCATTACTGTGGGGTTCTGGATGTGAAAAAGTTGTTCGGAGCGAAAAATTATTGTGAGTTTTGCCACACGATGTACAGTCACGACCATTCTTGCAGGTATCGTTGCCACCTCTGCCTGAGCGTAACATGCTCAGACAACGTGGGCATGTAGCTGAGGTGTCCTAGCTGTAGACTATATTGTCAGTCCAAAAAGTGTTTAGACAGACACATCGACTGTGCATCAAAAAAACTAGTCAAATGCCTGTCTAAAACATTGTGTGATAAGTGTCAGTCTTACGTGGACAAGCGGCACAGGTATAAAGGGAGGCGCTGTAAGCAGTGTCAGGCTTTGATCACTGGTGATGTAGACGTCACCTCTGTTTTATGGACAGTCTTAGAAAGCCTGAATCCTCAGAAAAGTATATTTTTTATGATTTTGAGTAGACTGAGGAGAGTGGATTGCACACTCCCAATTACATTTTCACTATGTCCCTAAAGCCGGAAAAGTCCTGGGAATTTAAGGACAATGAGTGTCTTTCTATGGTTGTTAAGACCTTTATTGGCAAAGAGTTCCAGGACTACACCTTCCTAGCGCACAATTCCAAAGGTTACGATGCATACTTCATCGTTAGACAGTTACTGAAGGAAAAGATGTACCTAGAACTGATCACTCAGGGTAGTAAACTAATGTGTGTGCAAATTAAGGCCCTGGGCATTCGTTTTATAGACTCTCTTTAAACTTCTTGCCCATGAAGCTTAGCAAGCTCCCGCAGGCGATGGGGTTTGAAGGGTGCAAAGGGTATTTTTTCCACATTTTTTTAAACACTTGAGAAAATCAAAATTAAGTGGGGCCTATGCCCGGTGTGGAGCACTGTGGTGTAGAAAGCATGATGCCCAGGGAAAAAGCAGAGTTTCTCGACTGATATTGGGACCACAGGTATGAGATGTTTGACTTGCAGCAAGAGCTCGCGTACAACTGTCAGCAGGATGTCAAAATTTTGAGACAGGCTTGTATCCTATACAGAAAAGAGATTATGAAAATGACGGAGAAGGGAGATATAGTAGAGACAGAACCTGGTACATTCACTGAGCTAAAACTGTGTCTAGCTCCATTCCGGTACATAACACTGGCATGTGTCTGCATGGCTATGTACAGGTTTATGTTTTTGGAGCCTAACATGGTAGCTCTTCTCCCTCCAGATAACTATCACAGGCAGAAAAAGAGATATTTGACCCCAGCTATTCAGTGGCGGTCGTATACCTCTCACAAAGAAAATATACAAATACGGCATGCTTTACAGGGTGGGGAACTACAGGTAGGCCCCTACTTTTTAGACGGTTATGCCAATGTTGACGGGGTACACCCAGCCTTTGAGTTCAACGGTTGTTTTTTTCCACGGTTGTGTCACTGTCATTGTGAAAAAGCACAAAACCCTATGACGGGGACAACTTTTGGGTTTCTTTATTACAAGATGCAGCTCAAGACCGACTGTCTGAAACGACAGGTTTCAGAGTAGCAGCCGTGTTAGTCTGTATCCGCAAAAAGAACAGGAGTACTTGTGGCACCTTAGAGACTAACAAATTTATTAGAGCATAAGCTTTCGTGGACTACAGCCCACTTCTTCGGATGAAGCGGGCTGTAGTCCACGAAAGCTTATGCTCTAATAAATTTGTTAGTCTCTAAGGTGCCATAAGTACTCCTGTTCTTTTTGTCTGAAACGACTTGGTTTTGTAGTGAGGACTCTTTAGGAGCATGAGTGGCAGATGATGAAAGAAACAGACAGGAAGCTTGCAGGTTTCTTAAACCGAGCCCAGTTGCCCCAGCCTCTCGTGCCTAGGGATGCTCTTTCTGGGAGGAGGACAAACACTATCAGCCTATATTACAAACCTAACCCCAGGGAAGAAATCCACTATTATGATTTTACCAGCCTGTACCCGTTCGTAAGCAAAACCGAAGAATACCCTATTGGACACCCCAATATAGTTTATGACAAATTGGGACCTCTTGCAAATTATTTTGGAATTGCAAAAGTTAAAGTGTACCCCCCCCCCCCGAGGCTTCTTTTTCCCATTGTTACCTGTCAGAGTAGATGGCAAGCTTATGTTCCCGCTATGCTGAACCTGTGTGGAAACCAAGCAGAAGGAGGAGATGTGCACCCATACTGATAAGGAGAGGGCCATCCTGGGGACTTGGTGCACGGTGGAATTGAACGCGGCCATAGCGAAGGGGTACGCGATGGCTAAAATATATGAAAACTGGCATTTTAATGAAAAATCTGATGAACTCTTTTCAGAGTACATAAAATTACACCTCCACCAGAAACAAGAGGCTTCAGGGTATCCCAGCTGGTGCACAGACAAAGAAAAACAAAATAAGTACATTAACGATTTCTACCAGAAAGAAGGCGTGCATTTATGCCAACATGAGATCAGGTTTAACACCGCTAAACGCCAAATCGCTAAACTGTTTTAAAATTCTCTGTGGGGTAAATTCGACCAAAGAACAAACCTACCCAACATCAGCATCATGAGAGACCCTGACCAACGCTTTCCCCCCAACTACGAGGTTTCATCCTGCAAGTTTATCGACGATGAAACAGCGTGCCTGTCTTGGAAGCACACAAAAGACCGGTACTCTGTCTCTGGAAATACCAATGTTTTCATAGCTTGTTTCACCACTGCTTACGCCCGCTTAGAACTAAACAGCCTGCTAGACAGGTTGCAAGAGCGGTGCCTGTACCATGACACTGACTTGGTGATATCTGTGAAAAGGGAGGGTGACTGGAATCCCCCTCTGTGGGATTATTTAGGGGACCTCACAAGCAAGGTCCTGCCAGATCAACACCCAGTTTTTGTTGGCAGGCCCGAAAACATACAGGTATAAGCTGTCGGGAAGAAGGGCCTGCATGAAAGTCAAAGGGATTACCCTGAACATAGCAAACTATGAAAAGACCAACTTTGACAGTTTGAAAGATCTAGTCCTGGACTATTGCACGAGCCTGCAAGAAAACACCTCAAAAAAGATAGAGGTGCAGCAGCCCTCTATCGTAAAGAACAAAAAATCAGTGGCAAATAGAGACAAAAACCCTTAAGAAAACACAGAAAGTCGTTTACAACAAGAGGGTCCTAGGAGAAGGGTTTAAAACCTTGCCCTATGGCTTTTAAAATAGATATGGAGGTGGAAACACCTCTTTTCTGCAATTCTCGTGGGGCCTAGCAACTGTGGGAAAAGTTACTTTAAAAAAAATGTGTTGGATAATGCCAAACAAACATTGTCTGTTATGCCTGAGAATATTGGATAACATGGCTATCGAAATCATTGCAAGATACGCATGTCTGGGCTTGTTGAAACATGTTTTGAGCAAGGCTAGGCATGCCCAAGAATTTAAATTTAGTTTTTACAGAATTCATCACCATCCGGTCGTTTTGCACTAAAGTCATTAGAATAGAATTTTAAAATCCGGTCAAAAGAGAAACCCTTGCTACGATGATGTCAGAAAAACATGCAGTGATAGCCGCAGGCGACAGAGCAGGGGTCTTGTAATTGCCTATTGTGAAACACAAGGTCTGTGGCATTTTTGTTTAAAAATTTCATAATGCTTTTAGGAAACAACACACTGTTTGGGGGGTGACCGTATGAGTCAAAAAACTCTCCACGGTTACGCTCCGCCAGATACAAGGTGAGCCAGTGTTCACCAGGTTGGTTGTGTGGATGCGTGTTGACCACCAAACCTAAGGGTTTCTGAGACAGCTTGCCGTCAGGGAGCCAATCGCAAAGGAACACATCTAAGAAATTCTTTTTCGTGTAAGGGGCCGTTGATAAGACACGTGAGAGCTGCACGGTGTCCATGTTCACATATAGTCAAACAGAACGTTTCTCCTCTGATTTATCTCTATGACGTTGTCAAAAATCCCATAAAGAACAGGAGTACTTGTGGCACCTTAGAGACTAACAAATGTGCCACAAGTACTCCTGTTCTTTTTGCGGATACAGACTAACACGGCTGCTACTCCTGAAAAAAATTCCATACATGATCATATTGACGGGGACGGTTAAAGCCTTCCCAAAACATATTTCTGCTCTCAGGTTCCCGGTTTTAATCAGGGAATACTGATCGGCGCATTCCTGATCAGGAGACGGGTCAAAGGCAAACAAGGTGTAACCCTGTGCAAACTCCTCACGGTCGATTAACAGAGAACGACCTTTCACATGTTTACCAGCTGTCTGTACCACATTCATGTATTCTCTCATGCAGCGTCCTGCCTCCAAGTCTGGTTGCAGAGGCTTGGTTGGTATCTGTTCACCATCTACGTACAAGGCCACAAAATTAATATAATGTTTAAAATGAAAGGGATTTGTAGAGTAACTTCCGCTAAAGGCATCATTATCCACAAACGCTAGGACAAGCACTTTGGGTTACTGTCCCCAAAACAGGTTCTCCTGGTTACTGACCCCGCTGCTGGCGGGGTTGCTAAACACTTTCATTCCCACACGGTCCACGGGATATTTAGCATTAGGGGTAAGCAGGGCCTCTGCATGCCCCAGACGAATGCTAGTGGCCACCCGTACCCTTTTCACAAAAAGGGATGCTGATACAATACGCAATTTAAAGCCTTCGCCTGCACTGCCCATTAAACAGAAGGCGTCTTTACTGTGCGTCAGATTAATTTTCACATCCACTCCACTCAAGAAAAGGTTTTCTTGAAAAAAACAGGTCGCTGTGTAGATGACCCAGCAGCTCTACCGTCCTGCTCTGGGCCGTCAGCTTTGCAAGCCTCACAAACCCTAGATTCCCGTCATCCAACTCTGTTTCTTTGTGTTGTCCGGTAGCATCTTTGTAAAACAGGCCAGCGGAAAATTGCGTGTCAAGGGTGTCATCGCTGTAATTGAGCACCGATTCTATAAAGGCCCTGTAAGGGTAACAGTTGTTGCTTTGGCTTACAAGCGTGACATCCAACTGACTGAAAACAGAGGCCACAGGGTAATTCACCAGGCCCACTTCGGCGTCCATGGCGAGTTCAGTTCCGTCTCCTTTTACAATCTTGCAACATAGATACAGCAGCGTGTTGTTTAAATCCATATAATCGATGCCATTCGCTGTTATAAAAACATCAATGGGGGCAGACTCCGTAACAGCCGATAGAGGCGGCACCTCGATGTAGATGCTTTTCTCAATGCTGGTCTGGGTAGGGGCTATTTGAAACAAGTCTAGTTCGGATTTGGTGCACTCTTCAGACCCACAGTGAACAAAAGCCATGTTGATTAAAATATCTCTTTTACCAGGCGGAGAGCGTCTTCTCTTTCGCCCAGGCTTCCTCTTGGACTTTCGCTTATGGCTGGCCCTGCGCATCAAAGCCCTTCTTTTAAAGGGTATTGGGGGACCTGTGCGTTGCAGGTATGATACATTTCTCTTTCTCTTCCTCCTTTTAATGTACATCAGCCCCGATCCTTCCTGTGAAGCTGTATTCGAGCCAGTTTGTGTAAAGTGTAAGCATCCTGGTCTGAAAGCCAAGCAGTTACCTGTCTTCTAGTTAAAGTTTTGCTATGCTTTTTGGCCACTTGAAAAAGAGGATTCACCGCGCCAAGCTCCCAACTTCTCTGGGGGTGTAATATATTTTCTTTAACAGAGCCATAGGTGGAGACATGACTGTTCCCGGTACCATCTTTTACTAACACAAGTATGGAGGGGGACACATTCATATGGACACATTTAAATAAGTTTTATTAATTGCCTGGTTTAACACAACTTTTTTTACAGCCGCCTGTAAAAATGGATGCCATGACCCCTACAATGAGGGACTCTGATCTGGTTCATTCTTCTATTTTGTCCTTTTCTGGATTTTCCTCTTGAGATCTGTGTCTCAGACAGGAGCAAAAACAGCTGATGCATGATATATTTACTCCCACAGGGCTACCGATGTGTAAGTTCTCAAAGGCCTCTAGAAAGGCATCGTCGAGCTGTTGAGAAATTTTCAGACAAAAAACAGTGTAAGCACCCCACTGCTTGGTTTTAGATTTATGCAATGCCAGGTCGATTCCTAACCCCATTACATCCCCATGTTCAACCATCACTTCTTAATCATTCATTTACCTGAGCAATGTCTTTCCTGTTCACCTTGTCCGCTGGTGACTCCTCCAAGCCATGATCCTCTTCCAACTTTAGGGGGATGGACAATGAGAGGCCGTCACACACATTGGTTTGGGTTTCGGGGTCGGGTTCCAAAGTATCTATCAATGGTTGAGTCAAAGGGCCCTCCTTAGAACTGTCACTGCTGTAGCACTTTCTCCATACAAGTCCAAAGGTCCTCGGGGCTAAAACAAAGTCTGAAGTTCTCACGGGGGTGGTAGAGGAGTCCATGTTTCCTCTCAGCCTTTCCACAATTTCTAAAACATGTCTTCTTGATAAGAGATGGCCTCCTCTGCCCGGTACTGGGACTTATGGGGTGATGGCTCTGCACTCTGATTGGCAGAGGGCATTGGGAGGAGTCCTTAGAGGGGTTGCATGACCCTCTTCTGGGCAGTTCACCCCATCCAAGAACCTGCCCTATTTTGGCCAAATCTCCTCTTGGGGCAGTCCTCTGCAGCCAAAACCCATCGCAATTGGTAAAGGGTGGTGGGAGAAGTTCTTAGAGGAGTCACATGAACCATTTCCAGACAGGTCACCCCGCCCCGGAACTCCCCACCCCAGTTGGTCAAATCTCCTCTCGAGATGGTCCCTAGTGGCTGAAACCCCTCCTGATTGGTAGAGGACGGTGGGAGGAGTTCTTAGAGGAGTCACATGAACCATTTCCAGACAGGTCACCCCGCCCCGGAACTCCCCCCAATTGGTCAAATCTCCTCTCGAGGTGATCCCCAGTGGCTGAAACCCCTCCTGATTGGTAGAGGACGGTGGGAGGAGTTCTTAGAGGAGTCACATGAACCATTTCCAGACAGGTCACCCCGCCCCGGAACTCCCCCCAATTCATAGATTCATAGATTCTAGGACTGGAAGGCACCTCGAGAGGTCATCGAGTCCAGTCCCCTGCCCGCATGCCAGGACCAAATACTGTCTAGTCCATCCCTGATAGACATTTATCTAACCTACTCTTAAATATCTCCAGAGATGGAGATTCCACAACCTCCCTAGGCAATTTATTCCAGTGTTTAACCACCCTGACAGTTAGGAACTTTTTCCTAATGTCCAACCTAGACCTCCCTTGCTGCAGTTTAAATCCATTGCTTCTTGTTCTATCCTTAGAGGCTAAGGTGAACAAGTTTTCTCCCTCCTCCTTATGACACCCTTTTAAATATCTGAAAACTGCTATCATGTCCCCTCTCGGTCTTCTCTTTTCCAAACTAAACAAACCCAATTCTTTCAACCTTCCTTCATAGGTCATGTTCTCAAGATCTTTAATCATTCTTGTTGCTCTTCTCTGGACCCTTTCCAATTTCTCCACATCTTTTTAAAAATGCGGTGCCCAGAACTGGACACAATACTCCAGCTGAGGCCTAACCAGAGCAGAGTAGAGCGGAAGAATGACTTCTCGTGTCTTGCTCACAACACACCTGTTAATACATCCCAGAATCATGTTTGCTTTTTTTGCAACAGCATCACACTGTTGACTCATATTTAGCTTGTGGTCCACTATAACCCCGAGATCCCTTTCTGCCGTACTCCTTCCTAGACAGTCTCTTCCCATTCTGTATGAGTGAAACTGATTTTTCCTTCCTAAGTGGAGCACTTTGCATTTGTCTTTGTTAAACTTCATCCTGTTTAACTCGGACCTTTTCTCCAATTTGTCCAGATCATTTTGAATTATGACCCTGTCCTCCAAAGCAGTTGCAATCCCTCCCAGTTTGGTATCATCCGCAAACTTAATAAGCGTACTTTCTATGCCAATATCTAATTGGTCAAATCTCCTCTCGAGGTGGTCCCCAGTGGCTGAAACCCCTCCTGATTGGTAGAGGATGGTGGGAGGAGTTCTTAGAGGAGTCACATGAACCATTTCCAGACAGGTCACCCCACCGCGGAACTCCCCCCAATTGGTCAAATCTCCTCTCGAGGTGGTCCCCAGTGGCTGAAACCCCTCCTGATTGGTAGAAGGCAGTGGGAGGAGTTCTTGGAGGGGCCACACCTTGCTTCTGGTTATGTGTCCGCCTTGACCCCAGAAGTAATACCCCATGGGTGTGGGACTTCTGGTGACCGGTGGGCAAGGGGTGGGGTTAATGTTTGAATGATTATACTACTGAAGCGCTTTCTTCTGTTTGTCTCTGTTCCGCTTCATTCCCCAATCACTCGGCCAGAACAGATGTCACTTATGATCTCAGTTGCCACCAGCTGGACAGTGGGACTTGGGTCTTTCTGTAGGACTTGGAGAGCTGAAATTACAGAGGACAACGCGTTAGTGAACAGACTGTCAAATCACAGCTAAGTGTGATCACAGAACCTTGAACTACCTAAGCAGAATGATCACATGGAAAAATGTAAAACTGGGCTCAGTCCTTCTATTGGGATGGAAAATACATGAGAGATCAATATGCCTCACTTTTCATATAGTCACCTGTGCCTGAAATAGCTGGAGACTTATTACCTCTGAATACCACACTACAGCAGCTCTCCAATACAAAGTTTTAGGTTCCTCCACTGGGTCCCTTCCATGCTCCCAACTTGGGGGAGACCCTGACTCTACCAGAAAGTCATCCACTCTGCTGTAAATGGAAGAAGGCCCATTGTTTCAAAAGCTTCCACTTTTAAGTTTATTTTCCATCTCTATTCAGGAGACACTGCCTGAGCTCAACTAAACCTGGAATTTAACAGAGGCCAGGTCCAAGCAGGTTTATGCATGATACAGGGCACCTACTGGAAGAAAAATTGCTGGTGGGAAATTTGAGGTAGCAGAAAGTGGCTACAACTTCTTCTCACCTGGGGAGTCCACAGAAAGCCAATAAAGCCCAAAGAGTGGATAGCACTGGCTGTGGAGGGGGCATTGCCAGGACAACCAGAAGATGTACTGACTCATATCACACCTTCTGCAGCTTCCTCCTTCAGGGAAAATTAAAGCGGACTTTCTACTGGGCAAGAGTGAATTTGTCCTTTGCTGTGTGGCTGATGCACTTTGCACCAGTGGTATTGGTTACTGCGGCTTGTCAGCTAAATTCCTTTAGAACTCACTAATGAACAGGACTTCAGCTGTATTTATTACTTACACATTAGCAGATGTTCCAGGTCCAGCCATTCCATACGCTGCCTGTCTGTGTGTTCCAGGATGATGCCTAAATACACAATGTAAAATAAAAACAATAATAATAAACCTTCCCTTGTTGAGTGCAAAGTGATATTAGCAGCCCCTAGACACGTCTTTGGCATCTCCTACTGTGGGCCTAACAGTGAGCTGTGGGCAAGAGGATGCTAGAGCAGTTTAGAGTTCACACTGAAGAGAATGAGAGAGGCATTTTTTAAAAAGAATGTTTACATAAAACCCATTTGTTCCTCTTGCCACTGCTGTCAGTTATTGGAGACATACTAAGATAGTGTCTTGGTCTAGTGGTCTGAGCAAAGGACTGGGGCCAGGAATAAGTGAGTTCTAAGCAGGGATCTCACATGGTAACTGATAGCTGAGACGTAGGCTACAATGCCTGCCTGTCTCACATGGGTGTGCTAGGGTGAAGAGGGCACAGGGCCAAAGAGGAGAAACGTAATGCTTCCTTGACAAGGTGGTGTGGCCAGGAACCTGAAACAGCAGGCGCTATGGGGAGGTGGGCTGCATGCCTCCCAATGATGAAGTAGCAGTGAGGAGCACTGAACCACACTAAAAGAAGAACATCCGAAGAAGTGGGCTGTAGTCCACGAAAGCTTATGCTCTAATAAATTTGTTAGTCTCTAAGGTGCCACAAGTCCTCCTGTTCTTCTTTTTGCGGATACAGACTAACACGGCTGCTACTCTGAACCACACTGTGGGTAGGTCTGCACTTTGATCTAGGGGTATCACTCCCAGTTCAATGGGACGGGCCCACAGTGGCTCTGACAGCGATAGCATGCTAACATTAGAATGTAGCTAAGGCAGCACGAGCAGTGGGAGGAGCTAGTCACCTTGAGAATAGACTTTGGGGTTTGGATGGGATCATACTTGGGGTGGTTAAACCTCCTGCTGCTCCTGCCATCGCAACTACTCTCTATTTTTAGCACGCAGGACTAGTGCGGGTACGTCTCATCAAGCTGGGAATTATACACCCAGCTCAAAGTGTAACCATGCCCTATGTGACAATGTCCCTGCCTCTACTACTAAATGACTGCACCGTGCTTTCCCTGCAAGGATCCCGAAGCACTTGATAGCAACTAATCCACCACACTGGAGAGGTAGGGATATTAACATCTCCATCTATGGATGGGAAGCTGAGGCACAGAGAGATTAATGGCAGCTCAGCGCTGCACAGTGGGATTGTTTCTGTCTCCCTCAATGGAAATACCAAAAGGGACACTGGGCATCATCTCTCACCAGCTAAGTTGGCTGCAACTGCCCGGATCTCTTCCCAGCTGCTATAGAAGTACGTGATGGTGATTTGGTACAATTTCTCCAGTAGCTCTGCATTCTCTTTGGCCTAGAGGGAATCAGGGACACATGAGCTCTCTCTGGCTAGAAGTGCCCTTTGTCTGCCAGCACATGCTTTTACGAACCACAGGTAAATAAGAGAGAGAACAGGTGGCTGGGTAGAAGTGGGAAAAATGGGAATCTGTGGCAGATTTACATTTCCCATCACCCTCAGTCATATATCCCACTCTTACAGTTATTTACATTATCCATCACACATCCCCGCCCCCCCCCCACCTCTACACCACCACTCCAGTCAATAATCTCAGACAGTTCAACAGCTCACTCACAAGGTGTCTGCAAATGTCCACCTGGAGCTCTTCAGGCTTCAGCTCGGCTGTGCCACCAAGGTGCTCACTGATTGCACTTTGGAGTCTCTTGAATCCCAAAAACGGTAAACAGAGGTGAAACGTAGCTCTGCATTCCTGAAAAAGAGTGTCACACCATTGAATTGTTCCCTACTGAGTGCTATGTTCATTCAAAGGGAACTCATCTGCGTGACTGCTCATCTATTCCAGGATCAAAAAAAGGGATTCATCTGGATGTAATTGGCAGAAAACATGCAGGAATGACTAATAGACGGGAGAACTTCAACTGAAACCTGGAAGGTAGCATCAATGTCTTTTGGGAACAGATATACCAATGAAAGCTGCTGCACCAGGCATAGCTGTGGTCTCTCTGTTCTGGGGAGGCAGGGGCAGACAGGAACAGAGACCTGTCGGGGTCAGACCCATGACCTCTCCTGGATTCTGGTGAGGCAGCCATGGACCAACCTGGCTGGAACTGACTCAGCAGGAGGGCAATGAACTGAGGGGAGAATTTGGGCCTCCACAGCAGGCAGGAATAGCAGAGCTCCCCTGGCATTGGGAGGAAGATTCCTTTTGCTTAGTAAATAAGTCACTGTCGGTCTTACCATTGAAATCTCAGGGTTTGGGTCTTGCAGGTGCAGCAGAAGTGTGACCCAGCTCTTTTTAACCTGGTCGGCAAAATAGGTCTTCCATTTTCTCTTTGTCAGCCGGGCCAGGATGCCAAATAGGACAAAGGCCATTGAGCGAAGAGCATCATCCTCCTACAGCCAAGAAAGCCCCGCAAGTTAGTAACTAAGAGGCAATCACATCATGCACTTCGCACAGCCATCTCTTCTACGCTAAAGTAGAGTGATTCCAACTACAGCTAGTTGGAAAAACGGTAATTAACCAATTTTTTGTTCAAATTTGCTGATTCATCAAAATATTTTAGAGACAGTTCAGTTTTGATGAAATTCCTCCGGAAGCCAGGTAGGGGTCCTTAGAAACTTGCCTGGTGTCTTTCCAGTGCACCCATCCAGCTCTGTGGCAGCCAATCTAGCAGGCTGATTGGGATCGTGGGCTTCCAGGCCCCCAGCTTCTGGGACCCTGGGAATCCTGGCTCTCAAATTTGCAACTCCCTGGCACTTCTAGCTCCCAGAGTTTCCTGGGTTCCCAGCACCGGGATAGTCTGAGAGCAGACTGCCCTGGGCCAAAGCTTCCAATAGAGCTAGGTTGAGAATAGTAATTCTGTTTCACAAAGAGTGAACTTTGGGGAGAGGGGTTCCCACAAATAGGAACAAAACCCAAATTTGAAATCTCTAAATTCTGTACAAAATGGAATTATCATTCCAACCCTCTCACATAAAAATGGTATAGAACAGGCCCAACACTCTCTATTGTACTCTGTAACCCCCATTTCATGGTTATCTAGCTATCTAATCTAGTATTCAGACTTTCTTTGAGGTTCTCAGTGGCAATAAGGAAGAATAGAAGGGTGAGACTGTGGGAGCAGGGATGTCATCCCCATCCTCCTAATGTTCTCCTCCTCCGTAAAACACCTCTCTTCCCTGGGGCCTAAAATCTCTTCACTCTGACATGAGCAATGCCCAGGGAGTCCACATCATGCATTGTAAATGGAGTCTAATCAAGATCGGTTGAACTGGGGTTGGAGAGATCTGTTCACATACATCGTCAAAGTAAGTCCGGATCTGTTGGGTGAGGTCTTTGAAGGAAGAACCTATGTCCTTCTCTTTCAGCTCCTTCAGGACTTTGGCCAGTGCTTTCATGCTCTCGCCAATGACTTCAGAACTGAAAATGTCATGTAAGGCCCCGATCAGTATGTCCAGAAGAAACTTCTTGTGCTTTTTCACCTGTACAAACATATGACATTAAAGAACACTTATCAGTGATCACACTTCTAATAAGTTTTCTTTAGCAGTTATGAAGCTGTGGGAATTTCATCAACCCTGTCTCCCCCCAGAGACCTATAGCTATATTTCAGACCAGGTGCTAGCTACAATGAGCCCAACTTGGTGCCATAATACATCTGTGTAATCCTATTATTAGATTCCTAGTTACTTAGATTCCAAGGCCAAAAGGGACCATTGTGATTATCCGGTCTGACCTCCTGCGTAACATAGAACTTCCCCGAAATAGTCTCTGTTTGAACTAGAGTGTATCTTTTAGAAAAACATCCAATCTTGATTTTAAAATTGCTAGGGACAGAGAACCCACCACAACCTTTGGTAAATTGTTCCAATGGTTCATTAAAATTACCATTAAAAATGTATGCCTTATTTCCAGTCTGAATTAGCCTAGCTTCATTTTTCCTCATTGAATCTTGTTATACCTTTGTTTGCTAATGTGAAGAACCCATTATCAAAATTTATTCCCCATGTGAGTAGTTATAGACTGTCCTCAAGTCACTCCTTAACCTGCTCTTTGTAAAGCTAAATAGATTGAGCTCCTTGAGTCTATCACTAAAGGGATATTTTCCAATCCTTTGATAATTCTTGAGACTCTTCTCTGAATCCTCTCTAATTTATCAGCATCCTCCTTGAACTGTGGACACCTGATCTGGACACAGTATTCCAGCAGTGCTCACATGAGTGCCATAGTCAGAGGGAAAATAACTTCTTTACTCTTCTTCAAGATTCCTCTGTTTTTACCTCCAAGGATCATTTCAGCCCTTTTGGCCACAACTTCGTATTGGGAGCTTACGTTCAAATGATTATCTGCCATGACTCAAGTTTTTTTCGGCATCATTGCTTCCTGGGATAGAGTCTCTCATCCTGTAAGTATGGCCTGCATTTTTTGTTCCCAGATGTATACATTTACATATGGTCATATTAAAGTGCACGTTGTTGACTTATGCCCAGCTTACCAAAGGATCCAGCTTGCTCTATGTTTACTGCAAAGAGGTTACTAGGGTATATGAGAGAGCAGAATTTGGCCTAGTGCATTTTGTGCAGCCTCTGTAAACTCTGAACAACTCTCGCTCTTGGTTTCTCTAGTTATGCTGCATTCTATTCAGTAATCTCTCTTACCTTCTCAGGCGCCCCATAGACTAAATTTCCCAGGCCTCTCACAGCCATCTGACGGACAATGCTGTTCCTATCCTGTGACCTTTCTTCCAAGATGCTCAAGACAGACTTAAGGAACTTCTTCTCCCTGAGCATGGGGTCACTCATTAGCTGAAATAAAATCAACATGTCCATTAGTCCCAATATGATCATTAAGATTGGGAATATAATTTGAGCAGACATGGAATACACTAAAAATAACAAGGAGTCCTCCTACAGCCACAGTCTTGTGGATACAGACTAACATGGCTCCCCCTCTGATACTTGGCACATAAGACACTGTAATTTATCATTCCACACAAATGAGAAATGTCTTAAAACATGAAGCTTTCCTTTTGGGCACAATTATAGGGATCGACTCACCTCGAGAGCCTCTTAGTGGCTGGGTCTGGTACCACAGTCCTTTTCTCACCCCTGGTGCACCCTGCCAGCCGACCTTAGTGAGTCTTCTGTGGCTCAGGCCTCTGGCTGCGTCCCAAAGTCCAAATGAACCCCTTCTGGGGTAGTCAAGAACAATCCCATTGCCCTCACTAGGGTCTCCCGCCCCAACTCTGGGTCCTTGAAATTCTGCCCTTTGTTCAAGCTCTCCATAAGCATTGTCCCCTCCGTGGGGCTTATGCCACTGTAGATGGTGGGGGAACCAGGGCCTGCCCATAACTCTGGGTTCCAAACCATGGACCCTGGAAACAGTAGCTAGGCACCGCTTCATTTCAGTTCATTTTTGCTTCTTCGTACCAGCCACTTTTAGCTTCACCCTCACCTCCGAGTTAAAGTTCTTAGGGACCCTCTTCCTGCAAATCCAGCTTAAGCAAATGCTGCCAGAATCAAACTCTGGCTATCCCCTGAATTTCTGTGGCCAGAGAGCAGCCCCCTTTCTTGCCCCTCCAGGAACTGACCTGCTAAGGCCCTGCAGCTCCTTTTAGCTGAGCCTGATGGGCTCTGATTGGCTGCTTTCATGAGTCCTCTCTAGTCAGACCCAGATTTGTGGCTGTTTTCCTGGGGCAGGGTGTAGTAGGACCACGGGGCCTCTTGTAAGGAGCCTCAAAGCCCAGGTACAGCCCATCACAGGCACAGATCGATTGTTTTTTTTAGAACCAGATGAGTCCCTAAGATAGTTGCTTAGCATAAGTGGGAAATATGATGCAGATGTTAGAGGAAGACTGTGGAAAGGGCGGATGGTCAAGATGTTAACACACTAGCCCAGGACTTAGGAGACCCAGGTTCAATTTCCTGCTCCCTCAAAGACCTTGGGCAAGTCACTTAGCCCTTCTGTGCATCAGCTCCCTGCCTGTAAAATAGGAATCATCGTGCTTCCCTACCTCCCAGGAGTGTCGTGGGGATACAGACATTAAAGAGTTTTGAGGTACTCAGATACTACAGTAAGAGAACCTAATATAGATGTGAATGTATTTGTATGTTGCTTGTTTTATAGTATTAGGACACTAGGTTCATTCAGAAGATCTGCTGAGCTAAACCAGAATTAGGAGCTGTTGGTTAGTATCAGCACTAGGACTTGGCAGAAGAGGTCCAGGAATTCAAACTCTGTCTGTATCTCTCTCAACCAGCACCAGTGGTTGTGTAGCTAGCATAGGCAATGACAGCAATAAAAATATCAGCAAGAGAATGACTCAGAAAGGTGTAATGAAATTCCCTGTGAGGTTTCCATATAAAGGAGGACCCATTCTACTATCTAAAATGACAAGTTTCAGAGTAGCAGCCGTGTTAGTCTGTATCCGCAAAAAGAAGAACAGGAGGACTTGTGGCACCTTAGAGACTAACAAATTTATTAGAGCATAAGCTTTCGTGGACTACAGCCCACTTCTTCGGATGCATATAGAATGGAACATATATTGAGGAGATATATATACACACACAGACAGAGAGCATAAACAGGTGGGAGTTGTCTTACCACCTCTGAGAGGCCAATTAATTAAGAGAAAACAAACTTTTGAAGTGATAATCAAGCTAGCTCAGTACAGACAGTTAGATAACAAGTGTGAGAATACTTACAAGGCGAGATAGATTCAATGTTTGTAATGGCTCAGCCATTCCCAGTCTTTATTCAAACCGGAGTTGATTGTGTCTAGTTTGCATATCAATTCTAGCTCAGCAGTTTCTCGTTGGAGTCTGTTTTTGAAGTTTTTCTGTTGTAATATAGCCACCCGCAGGTCTGTCACTGAATGACCAGACAGGTTAAAGTGTTCTCCCACTGGTTTTTGAGTATTTTGATTCCTGATGTCAGATTTGTGTCCATTAATTCTTTTGCGTAGAGACTGTCCGGTTTGGCCAATGTACATGGCAGAGGGGCATTGCTGGCACATGATGGCATATATCACATTGGTAGATGTGCAGGTGAACGAGCCCCTGATGGTATGGCTGATGTGATTAGGTCCTATGATGATGTCACTGGAATAGATATGTGGACAGAGTTGGCATCGGGGTTTGTTACAAGGATAGGTTCCTGGGTTAGTGGTTTTGTTCAGTGATGTGTGGTTGCTGGTGAGTATTTGCTTTAGGTTCGGGGGTTGTCTGTAAGCGAGGACAGGTCTGTCTCCCAAGATCTGTGAGAGTAAAGGATCATCTTTCAGGATAGGTTGTAGATCTCTGATGATGCGCTGGAGAGGTTTTAGTTGGGGGCTGAAGGTGACAGCTAGTGGTGTTCTGTTATTTTCTTTGTTGGGCCTGTCTTGTAGGAGGTGACTTCTGGGTACTCGTCTGGTTCTGTCAATCTGTTTTTTCACTTCAGCAGGTGGGTATTGTAGTTTTAAGAATGCTTGATAGAGATCTTGTAGGTGCTTGTCTCTATCCAAGGGATTGGAGCAAATGCGGTTATATCTTAGGGCTTGGCTGTAGACAATGGATCGTGTGGTGTGTCCTGGATGGAAGCTGGAGGCATGTAGGTAAGTGTAGCGGTCAGTAGGTTTCCGATATAGGGTGGTATTTATGTGACCATCGCTTATTAGCACAGTAGTGTCCAGGAAATGGACCGCTTGTGTGGATTGATCTAGGCTGAGGTTGATGGTGGGATGGAAATTATTGAAATCATGGTGAAATTCCTCAAGGGCTTCTTTTCCATGGGTCCAGATGATGAAGATGTCATCAATGTAGCGCAAGTAGAGTAGGGGCGTTAGGGGACGAGAGCTAAGGAAGCGTTGTTCTAAGTCAGCCATAAAGATGTTGGCATATTGTGGGGCCATGCGGGTACCCATAGCAGTGCCGCTGACTTGAAGGTATATATTGTCCCCAAATGTGAAATAGTTGTGGGTGAGGACAAAATCACAAAGTTCAGCCACCAGGTTAGCTGTGACATTATCAGGGATACTGTTCCTGATAGCTTGTAGTCCATCTTTGTGTGGAATATTGGTGTAGAGGGCTTCTACGTCCATAGTGGCCAGGATGGTGTTTTCTGGAAGATCACCGATGGATTGTAGTTTCCTCAGGAAGTCAGTGGTGTCTCGAAGATAGCTGGGAGTGCTGGTAGCGTAGGGTCTGAGGAGAGAGTCTACATAACCAGACAAGCCTGATGTTAGGGTGCCAATGCCTGAGATGATGGGGCGTCCAGGATATCCAGGTTTATGGATCTTGGGTAGCAAATAGAATACCCCTGGTCGGGGTTCTAGGCATGTGTCTGTACAGGCATTGGCACCCTAACATCAGGCTTGTCTGGTTATGTAGACTCTCTCCTCAGACCCTACGCTACCAGCACTCCCAGCTATCTTCGAGACACCACTGACTTCCTGAGGAAACTACAATCCATCGGTGATCTTCCAGAAAACACCATCCTGGCCACTATGGACGTAGAAGCCCTCTACACCAATATTCCACACAAAGATGGACTACAAGCTATCAGGAACAGTATCCCTGATAATGTCACAGCTAACCTGGTGGCTGAACTTTGTGATTTTGTCCTCACCCACAACTATTTCACATTTGGGGACAATATATACCTTCAAGTCAGCGGCACTGCTATGGGTACCCGCATGGCCCCACAATATGCCAACATCTTTATGGCTGACTTAGAACAACGCTTCCTTAGCTCTCGTCCCCTAACGCCCCTACTCTACTTGCGCTACATTGATGACATCTTCATCATCTGGACCCATGGAAAAGAAGCCCTTGAGGAATTTCACCATGATTTCAATAATTTCCATCCCACCATCAACCTCAGCCTAGATCAATCCACACAAGCGGTCCATTTCCTGGACACTACTGTGCTAATAAGCGATGGTCACATAAATACCACCCTATATCGGAAACCTACTGACCGCTACACTTACCTACATGCCTCCAGCTTCCATCCAGGACACACCACACGATCCATTGTCTACAGCCAAGCCCTAAGATATAACCGCATTTGCTCCAATCCCTTGGATAGAGACAAGCACCTACAAGATCTCTATCAAGCATTCTTAAAACTACAATACCCACCTGCTGAAGTGAAAAAACAGATTGACAGAGCCAGACGAGTACCCAGAAGTCACCTCCTACAAGACAGGCCCAACAAAGAAAATAACAGAACACCACTAGCTGTCACCTTCAGCCCCTAACTAAAACCTCTCCAGCGCATCATCAGAGATCTACAACCTATCCTGAAAGATGATCCTTTACTCTCACAGATCTTGGGAGACAGACCTGTCCTCGCTTACAGACAACCCCCGAACCTAAAGCAAATACTCACCAGCAACCACACATCACTGAACAAAACCACTAACCCAGGAACCTATCCTTGTAACAAACCCCGATGCCAACTCTGTCCACATATCTATTCCAGTGACATCATCATAGGACCTAATCACATCAGCCATACCATCAGGGGCTCGTTCACCTGCACATCTACCAATGTGATATATGCCATCATGTGCCAGCAATGCCCCTCTGCCATGTACATTGGCCAAACCAGACAGTCTCTACGCAAAAGAATTAATGGACACAAATCTGACATCAGGAATCAAAATACTCAAAAACCAGTGGGAGAACACTTTAACCTGTCTGGTCATTCAGTGACAGACCTGCGGGTGGCTATATTACAACAGAAAAACTTCAAAAACAGACTCCAACGAGAAACTGCTGAGCTAGAATTGATATGCAAACTAGACACAATCAACTCCGGTTTGAATAAAGACTGGGAATGGCTGAGCCATTACAAACATTGAATCTATCTCGCCTTGTAAGTATTCTCACACTTGTTATCTAACTGTCTGTACTGAGCTAGCTTGATTATCACTTCAAAAGTTTGTTTTCTCTTAATTAATTGGCCTCTCAGAGGTGGTAAGACAACTCCCACCTGTTTATGCTCTCTGTCTGTGTGTGTATATATATCTCCTCAATATATGTTCCATTCTATATGCATCCGAAGAAGTGGGCTGTAGTCCACGAAAGCTTATGCTCTAATAAATTTGTTAGTCTCTAAGGTGCCACAAGTCCTCCTGTTCTTCTTTTTCTAAAATGACAATTACTCCTATGAACTGAACTGTACAACTCCCAAAAGAAAGGCAAACATGAGACAACAGTCTAATGGTGAAACCGCTCTTCAGAACCCTGTGTCTTACCTGGGCAAGGAAAGCTGTGCTGGTGACTCGGAGGTTTTCTGTTGGGGAATTCACCCAGGGGAGGAGGCTCTGTAAGATCTCAGGTGTTATTAGTTCAGCTCTTAGCAGAACACTGGAAGACAAAATAAACCGCTTATGGGGTAGATTGCACACTTCAAACACTCAGCTGCTCTGAGCATACAGCACTGATATCTAAGAATGGGAGTTGTGTGTTTCCACCCAGGGCACCCCCACAAAGCTATAAACTGGAGGTTCTCTCTCAGCCACTCTATTTGCTACTGATTCCCAAGACTAAAATCATGCCTCCTAGATCTCTTACCTCACCAGCAGACACACTCCCTCATGGTGAGTCTTGGGGTTTTCAAGCAGACTCTGTGTTCTCTGCTCCCTGAGCGCTCTCCCCAGTCTCTCATTCCCAGCTCTGAAAAGCACAGCCTCTAATGCTTGGATAGAAAGCCTGGGGAAAGAGAGGCACAGAACTGCAGCAATCAGTAGGAAGGTGCAGCCTGAACAGAGTCAGGAAGCCCCGGTTACTTGTCAGGTCTGCTGTTCATCGACAGTCCATCCATTGGCAATATCCTGGACACCAGTGTCCCTGGAAGGACTTGATGCCGGGAGGTAAGTTTCAGTCTCATACATCTCATATGACTAGTTTTGCTAGGGACAAAATTTTGCAGTCATTTTTTCCTTTCTGCAAGGAGTATGGGCACTAGCAGAGTACAGTGATATGGAAAAGATACATGATCAGGACCCAGACACTGGGGGCATAGTGTGGTGATTACTAATGGACATTTTGGGGTCATATCTCCTGATATGATGTGACAGAGTGCTGAAGGTTTGCACTTGAGTCAGCACTCTGGTCACTATTAGTACTAATTTGGTTCCTCACAGAAGGCCTAATTGGACAGAGGTGTACCTGATTACGAGGTCAGATTGGGGCTAGTGAGTCAAGGAACCAATCATTCCATTAACAGGGAAACTATAAAAGGACATGGGCAGGAGCTCTTTGAGGGGAACAGACAGAGAAAGAAACTTGGGTGACTAGATGTCCCTATATTTGGGGCTTTATCTTATACGGGTAGCTGTTACCCCCCACCGCCTGTCCTGATTTTTCACACTTGCTGTCTGGTCACGCTAGGAGAAACAAAGACAAAAAGCTAGGAGAGCCTGACAAAGTGAGGTTTCTGAGTGGAAACACCTTAGCCCCCACTTTTGGAGAAGAGTTTAGAAAGTTGAGATACAATATAAAGGTGCTATGTATTGGTAGAGGGATTAAATAGACTATATGTTGGTGCTTACAAGCAAGAAAGTCTCAACGCAGTCTGTGTTTGTGGAAGATGTGGGGGTGCAACACCCCTCTCTGTCACAGCTGGAGGCTCATCAGGGATTTCCCTGTTATCTATGCAAATGGAGAGCCTGTTGGAGAAGCCGGTGTAGAGGTTTTGGCACTCCGGGTGATGGAAGGAACACTGAAATGGATGGTGAAGCAGCAAAGAGAAGTGTAGAACAGGGGTTCTCAACCTTTCTGTTTGTGAGCCTCCCCCCACCCTCAACATGCTACAAATACTCCATGGCCCAGTTCCAGGCCTCTGCCCTGCCAGGCATCAGAGTTTGGGGCTCCTGGCTCTGGTATTTAACCTCATGGGGTGCAGAGGCTCGGGGCTTTAGTGCAGGTGCTGGGCCTCAGGGCTCCAGCGTGGCTGGGCTCAGAGCTTCAGCTTTCTGCCCTAAGCCCCAGCTAGTCTAATGCCAGCCCTGCTTAGCAGACTCCCTAAAACCAGCCTGATTGAGAACTGCTGGTGTAGAAGACCCTACAGACCTTCCAACAATCCCACCATGCAGAAAAACAGCCTTTGCTTGCCTGGTAGGTTTAACAGCAAAAGAGCCTTCAGGAATTTATACAGGAGCAAGCCCAGGTCTGGCAACAACTCCTCCAAAGTCTGGCCAGTCCTGTGACAGGAAATGGAAACCAGGCACAGGAGATCAGACTCTGTAAAATGGGACCTGCGAACAACCCTGATTTGTTTTTGGTTACTCTTAAAGGAGCAGCAGTGAGACCTCATAGGGACAGAACAATGTGGGGCCTTCAGCTGACACCCTATTTAACCGGGGAAGCACATATATGGGTCTTAGTGATTAGCAGGCAAGAGATTATGACATAATTAAGGCAGCCATGCTGGACTAGGTGGGGCCTGTCCACAGAAAAGTACTGCCAGAAATGGAGAGTTGAAAGATGGATTGAGGGATTATGCCTCTGTGCATTTGGACAGAAATTAAAAGATTGGGCCACTCATTGGTAAGGCCAGATACTCAAACTGTGGGGGAGATCATGGACTGCATGGTTCTGGAAGTTTCTTCAGAGTCTCCCTGAGCATACCCGAGCATGGGTTCTGTGGCGCCAGCCAGTTAATCTGGACCCCACAGTTAAAGTTACAGAGGAATTTGCAGAGGCGGACATTCCCAGAGTGAGTCAGTGGTTTAAGGGACTAGATTTGAGAAGGACCAGAATGCCTCCAGCTGGGAAGGGCAGCAAGAAGAAGAGGGAGGCGGCTCAAGGAACTGTAGTGGGAGCTTGTCCTACAGTGTGCTACCGACATAGACGTGAAGGACATCTAAAAAGAGACTGTCCTAAAATGGACTGTGGG